>NW_014013684.1:0-88039 GCF_000170995.1 Trichoderma virens Gv29-8
ATAACTAAATATAATTTTAAAATTATACTTTATAAAAAATTAGAAAATAATTATATAAATATTTTTAACTATAGGGAAAACTACTTTAAACTAATACTAAAACTTACCTTACTAATATTTAAAAAAATAATAAAAAAACACTATAAATTAATATTATTTAATATACTTTTTACTATTAAAAAAAATAACTTTATTTTTAATAAAATTAAAAATACTATTATAAACTAAATACTAAAATAATTCCCTAATAATATAACCCTTAAGGAAGGATTACTATATTAAAATTAAAAAATCTAAGTATTAAAAAAACTATAAAAAAAAATAATTAAATTAATCTATAAACATCCACTATATAAATATAAAAAAATTAAAAAAATAATATAATAAATATAATAATACTATATATTTTAAAAAATAAAAAATATTATTAAAAAAATAATTAACTATTATATAATATATATTAAAATAAAAGTAAATTAATATTTACTTTATAGTAAACTTTAACTACTATTAATATTATTATAATTATAAAATTTAATTTCTTTTAATTATATTATTAAATTATTAATATTAAAAAAACTCATAATAAAAGTTAAATTTAAAAATATTTTTATAATAATTAATTAATTAATAAAAATAACGCTTTTTATTCTTTATATTAAAAAAAACACTACTAAAGAATTAATATATATATTATAAAAGTATATTACAGTAAACTATAAACTACTAAAAGAAATTATTTTAAAAAAAAATCTACATTTATATTTAAATATTAATAAAGCCTAGCAGTAAAAATAAAAATAAACTATAAAACTAATATAATTTACTACCCTTAAATAAATAAATAAATAAAAAAAATTAACTAAATTATTAAAATATATTTATAATATTATATTAATTTTAAATAAAATAATTAAGTAAAATAATTATTAATAATACAGTTTTTTTATAATAATATACTTTTAAAAGCTATAAAATATTTACTATTTTATATAAACTATAAATTTAAACCTAATGTTTATAAACTATTAAAGAAAAAAAAAATATAAAATTAATAATTATTTAAGTAAATAACCTAAAAAAACTTTATAATAAATTATAAATTTAGCTTAAATTTATTAAAAAATAAATAACTAAATATATTAATAAATTAAAGTTTAAAGGACTAAACCTTTAAAAAGGGAATATAATTTACTTTTATTAATATACCTATAGTAAAAAAAAAACTAATATTAAGATAAATTAGCTAAATAATAAATTTAACTTTAAAAAGCTTAAACTATATAAAATTTTAAAAAAAATTAAAAAAAATAATTATAAATTAAACCTCCTTAAATAATAAAGTAAATATAAAAAGTTAATATATTTAATATTTTATATTTTATTATTAAAAAAAGTATTAATAAATAAAAAAATAAATAAAATTATAAAAAATAAAATTATTATTAAAAGTAAAAAACTTAAATATAAAGTTAAAAAACTTATTATAATAAAATTTAATAAAAAAACTTAATAATTTAAATATTTAATAAAATAAAAAAGCTATAATAAAGTAAAAAACTTATAAAAGCTTATTAAATACCTTAAGTATTTAAAAACCCTTTTTAATAACTTTTACTAAAAGTTAAATTTAATAAAAAAAGATTAAAGGTATTTTAATTAACAGTATTAATTATAAAACCTAAAATTATAGGATTAGCGGGATTAAATAATAATATTACAGTTTAATAAATAGCCTCTGCTTTTTACACTTTACACTTTTTATACTTAACTTATTCTAGCTTTTTTAAATTATTAATACTATAAATAATTATTTATTTTATTTTTTTAAATTATTTATATTTATAAATATAAAAATACTTTACTTAAGCATTAGCTTTTAGCTATATTTCCTTTACTTTTTTTAACTTTTTATTTAATTTTAAATAATAAAATATAATTTTATATATTTATTATAAAGTAAAATTAAATATTTTATAATATAATTTTTAATTTTATATATAAAAAAGATATTAATAAAAATCTTTTTTAAAAATAATATATTTATAACTTTACTTTTTATAGTAAATATATAATTTTATAATAAAAATAGAATTTTTTAATATAATATTAATAAAACTTTTATATTTTTTTTTTATTTAAAAATACTATTATTATTATACTTTTACTTATAATTAGCTATAATAAAAAAATTAAAAATTAAAAAATAAAAAAAAAAAAATTAAATAATATTTATTAAAAAATAAAAGTAAATATTTATATATTATTTTAATTAGGTTTTAAAGATAAAACTAATGGAAGGGGAAAATTATATTATAACCTAGCTTTTATAGTTATAATAATAAGCTTATAGGGTAAGCGGAAATAGATTAACTATAAACTAACTAGCTAATTAATACTATTACTCTTTAAATTTAAGAAAATTAAGAAAACTAGCTTTCTAAAGTAATCTAAGGAAAGCTAAAAAAACCAGCTTTTTATTATAATCTAAAATATATAACTAAATATATAAGTTTATATTTATATTACTTATTTAAATAACTTAAATAGCCAGTTGTAAATAATAACATTTAGATTAAATTTACTTAATACTCTTTATTAATTAGTAATATTATTATTTATATTACCTAAACGTCCAGCCTAGCCTATCCGCCAACATAAACCAGAATCTAAGTTTATCCCTTAGAAATCCTAACCTATACTAACCTATAGGTTCACGGTTCGTCATATTATAATAGTTTTATATATTTATATAAAGCTTTTACTGTTAGCCTGTATGTGGATGTATGATAGTTGATTCAATTATTCGGAAGGTAGTAACTTCCATACAAAGCAACAAACTCATACTCTCAAGCGGCAACCCTACTCCTGGAAACTGGCAAAGTTTTAGGGATCCACAGCCAAACGATAGCTGCTGGGCTCGAGAAATTGCGTCAAAGGATCTGCGAGCTATTGTGGGAGCTTTGAAATATTCTCCCCGCGTGGTGGCTGCTAACATCTAGATTTTCGCATTTCGCCTACAAAGTATTGCCATTGATTTTAGCTATTGGGTATTTGGAAAGGAGCTATAACTATTGTAAGTATTAAAGAAAATTCTATAGGGGAGCTTGTGCTATGGATACGTGGGAATATATCATATACTTATTATATAGTGTCTGGCTACTAGGTTTCACTACGTATGAAGTAATTAACCCCACCTGATTCTGCTTCATATTTAGAAGTGGACAAACAACCTGAGTATAACACCTCTTTTCACTATTTGACGCAATAGCGCTTTCAACGTACGAAGTTAAACTGACATACCAGAGATTTATGGAGATATTTATCCCTTCGACTTTGGTAGCGTTATATCCGCCTTTACTATTATAGCTACGTAGTATTATTAATCAGCCGGGTATTTTATCCATAAAACTTATTTATGTAAACTATGTAGAGAGGCTTCGAAAGAGCCAGAGGCAACTTTGGCCCCATCAAGCCATTAATAGAATCGAGGGTTTCATCAAAATCACATACTGGCGGCTTGTATCCCTTATCTACATTATGTAAGTAGCCGTTAAACAGCTGTCATACCGCCAATTCCAGAAAAATCGGTATCAAAACAGCACCATGGGTAGCAATATGACAACTACCAGGTACTCCATCGTTAACATTGCTGAGTTCTTTGTAGTGATATAATCATCTGGCGACGATAGATATAAAGCAATCAATCACCGTCCATTTGGTCACAAAGTTACTATCTCTATAGTCGTCGTAGGCATTGATCGTACTCTTAAATAAACTACCTGATACTCAATGCTAACCACCCCGTAAATCCGAATTTCAATACTTTGGACCATAACACAACATTGATGTGTAAGTTTGGATAAATGACAGTTCTATTCGGAATACTGATTCATAGTAGCTATTGAAATACAATATGGGCCAAAGTTGGCTCAGGATATCCTGCACAAGTGGTTCATACACACCGGGTGCGCACATAGATACGTAAAGGTGTTAGAGAAGAAGAGATTATTTTGGATAAAGAAAATGCATATTTCAAATATCAATGGTGCTCCTGGTTCCTTGTATATAGATACTGACTGCCGATCCAATCACCTTTAGCAATGGTGCGCCCTTTGCGTCCAAAATCATGTCATTTATACTTGTGCTAGACCTTTGGCAGATTGAAAGGCTTTATTATTATCTAATCTCAGGCTGTAATTCGTCTTAGATAGACTAATTCATACCAAATAATTTTTGTCCTGCTGTCATCCTAATTATTCCTACGCCCGCATGGAGACAAGCAATGCGAACAACCAGACTCGAGATATAAATGTAACAACTTCGCCTATGCACAAGAGTTACTCGGGGAATGCTACTAATACAAAATCGCTATGTCTTTTCAGCTTCGCATATGGCATCTTGAGTAACCTTTTAAGAATTGGAAACTTTAGTGTGGCGTACTTGGTATATGATTGGCGTCGTCTATCAAACATATGGCTGCTTAGCGCTTTCAATACCCTTCGTAAGAAAAGCCCATTTCTAGAGCTTACTACTAATAATTTACTTTTAGTTAGTGCTGACTCAGTTGCTCTGGGATGCTGTGTGCGAAAGTATTAAAGTGTCGTACTGCCCCCAATTGAAGAAAAGGCTGCAGCTCAGATCGTATTTCATATGCTAATCTATACATTCTACAATCTGTATAAAACCTCTCAGATTGAGTATGGATCATCAAGACCAAATTGAACTATTTATTGATGAAGCAATCAACCGACAAGCAGGAAGTGATGGGCATTCATTATGGGACTGCCTCGCAGTATGTAAATATCATGCATATTGACCAGATCTTAAACTAAATGGAAAAAGCTTGTAGGGCTCACATCCGTTAACCAAGGACATCATTCAGCTTATCTTTATAAATCCGCTCTGAATAAAATGCCTACAGAGTCTCGTCCACTGTTATGGCGCCGATATAACGATGCTATCACAGAGATGCTGATTATTGTTGGGATGCCAAAGACACTGAACGCTCTATATCCAATGATCCCATTAGTCAACAAGACAGATATAGCGCTTATTAAAACATCAGACTGGGAAGTCGACAATTCAGCCAGAGGTTGGGAGTATGCGAAATTAACACATGGAGATGACTGGGCGGATTCGTTTAAGGCGGCCAGTGTATATGCTCCGGATATTGGTAAGTACACACGAGAGTCCCTCGCACTTACGCAAGACTGAAAATGGTTTAGCACATATCACGATGAATGTTTCGATGCGCAATTTGTTATCGGATTATTCGGTACATGATGGACTAGCGACTATGGCGTTGCTGGTCACAGTGCTGGTAGCGATGAACTGCCCACTCCAAGCCTCTTGGCACGCAAAAGGATACATCAGGCACGGGGGAAACAGAGAAACCCTGGATAAAATTGTCCAGTTTGCGAAGAGAATTGCAACTGTCACTGGAACTACTATTCCTGCTGACTTTCCGACTACGGAAACGATGCTGGAGGGACTATAATGACGCTTGGAAATAATGGAGCAGGGGAGAGTATAGTCTTTTAGATACGCGGCCTTCTCCATTTACAAACATCATTTTTATCGGTACTGCTGGAAGATGGTGACGAATTATCTGCAAGCCCATTATTAATGCCTCCAATGGCCCATGAAGCAGACTTAGCATGTCGTCATCACAGACCATTGATCTTCTAATCTTCCTAGGCGGTGCATTTGTCGAGAGATCTATCATTATAGCTTATTTGTCTTGCCTCATCCAACACAATATTAGTAAAGACCACCAGAAAAGCTAAAATCCGACATGGGTCCCGCTTAGCACATACAAACGCCGATAGTTCTTTTAACAACGGGCTTCTATATCGGAGTGCGTCGCAGAGATCCACAGCTGAATGCGACTCGGCGAGGTTTCGATCTCTTACTCTAGTCTTGGTACATTAAAATGACCGCGAGTACAAAAATATCTCCGGCTTAAAATCCGTGAGGTTAGCAAAGGTTTGCGGTCATAGCATTGGTGTGACAATTGATTTACGGCCGCTGCCCATGCCGTGACAGCAATTAGTCAAGGGTAAACTGGCATATATAATGAATGGTATAGCTCAATGGTTCAGATGAAAAGATATCCTCACATCTGGGTTGGGACTTTCCAAAATCACTGACCAACACTTGCAATTTACGACGTCAAGTAAAACCCGAGAAAATACTATCAAGTTAAAAATGTCCAAGGCACCAGTCCTCGTCACTGGAGCCTCCAGCTTTGTTGGTGCCCATGTTATCGAGCAATTCCTGTCTGAGGGTACTCCCGTTCGAGGAGTCGTTCGGTCTCAGTCTTCGGCGGATCGGGTTCTCAAAGTGAACTCTCAATATGCTTCACTTCTCAGTCTCGCCATTGTACCAGATATTACCAAGCCAGGTGCCTTTGATGAAGCCGTCAATGGCATCGATGGTGTAATTCACATCGCTTCACCATTCAAAGCAAACATTCGAGATAACGAAAAAGACGTTCTAATTCCGGCTATCGAGGGCACTACCCAAGTGCTAGAATCGACATACAAACATGCACCTCAGGTGAAGCGCATCGTCATCACTGCATCTTTCGCCGCTGTCGTCGATCTTTCCAAAGGTCTTCGGGATGGCTACATATATAATGAGAAAGACTTCAATCCTGCCACCTATGATGAGGCAAAATCTAAGGATGCTGACTTTGGCTTTGCATATTGCGCCTCCAAAGTGTTGGCAGAGAAGGCAGCCTGGAAGTTTGTGGAAGAAAAGAAGCCTAATTTTTCTGTCGCTGTTATTAACCCTCCCATTATCTATGGCCCTAATCGTCACTTTATTGACGATCTCAATAACCTCAATACTTCATCCGGCATGTTTTACTCTCTTATGAACGGATCCCGGTCCGAGGTACCTCCAACAGCCTTCTGGGCCATAGTAGACGTGCGCGATGTTGCCGTCGCCCACAAGGTGGCGTATTATAAGCCTGAAGCAGGGGGCCAGCGATATCTGACCACGTTGGGCCGCTTCAGCTTCCAGCAGATTTGCGACATCCTGCGAGAAGAGTTTCCCGACCTCCGTGACCGCGTCCCTGTCGGCAATCCCGGGGAGCTGATCACCGGCGTTTACGACGTGGACAATACCAAGGTCAAGAAAGAGCTCGGCATAGATTTCATTCCCCTGCGCCAGATGGTAATTGACACAGCCAAGAATTTTCTGGAGCTCGAAAAGACCCTTTTCACACCAGACATCTCGAATTGAGTAGCTGGTTCGGTTTAGTCCGACGAGCGGGGCGTTTTTACAAATGCGATTGAGAGCACACTTACATATATAGCTACCTGGGATCCATAAACCTTTTCCTAAAAGGGTATGTAGTTCGTATAATTGACTTGATTGGCTTTTACATTCAGGAATGACCACCAAACTTGTGATACATCTCCATCTTGGCTCCGCTGGTCCTGATAGTTGAGCATTGCCTCCAAAATGAATGGTTTAGTAGTGAGGCGGCGAGTAATGTTTCATGAGAGGATATAACAAGGCCAATGTTTGTCGTCCAAATAGACGCACCACACACTTAGCATCCTCTTCGTATCTCACAGAATGGCTCTTACTTATCGTGATGGCGTCGCCGTGGCGGAGCTGATTTGTTATTGCCCTTCCGCTATTATTGGAATCTATCTCACTCTGATCAATGAGTTTCATACTACTGGCTGGATCGACATATTTTTATTCTCGGCTATCCGTATTGTTGGCTCTGCCATTCAAGTGGAGGCAAAAAATCATCCTGGGACAACCAAATTGTACACCGTTGCATCCATAATGAACTCCATAGGCCTTGCGCCTCTCCAAGCAGGCTCATTAGGATTTCTCAATCGTCTTAGCGAGAATATTGGTGGCAAAACTCAGAGCCAGGCGCAAAAGTACATGTTTCGCATTATACAAATGCTCATCATCACTGGTCTCATTTTGGGCGTTGTAGGGGGCATCAAAGCTGGAAATCAGATCAAAAATACAGGCACATTTGCTATCGGAAGTATTGGCAAGATTGGCACTGGGTTCTTAATTGGTGCATATGCCGCAACTCTTGTTGTCGCTGCAAGTTTGCATAGAGTTGTCTCTTTTGCCGACCGCAAATATCGGCGCCTTTTTTGGGCAGTAATTGCTGCGGCATTTCCTCTTGCGGTCCGTCTCGTTTACGCAATCCTGGCGACTTTGACCGATGAGAAGAAATTCAATTTCATCACGGGTAATGTCACAGCCTGGCTGTGTCTTGCTGTCATACCCGAGTTTCTTGTCATTCTTATCTATATTATACTGGGCGTCTCTTTGGGCCGACAAAGGAAAACGTCAAAAGAAGGAGATTACGAGGTTACTAGTCTTGATGGACATCAGTTGAATATCGCAAGACAAAGTAAGAGACAGTCAAACACGTCGAGCCACAACCAAAACCCTGTAGTCAGGACTACGATCAAGATCTTTAATATGACGATTATTGGTCGTATAACCCGGAGCATTCGAGAACGGGGTAGGAACTAGATTAAATATTTCGTGTTGAAAACCCGGTCTCTAATAATAGGTAATAATAGAAAATTGTCACTTACCTAGCATAGACCATCATCTTCTTAGCGCATATATCTCCATTCGCAATGTGATTCCAATTTGTGCAACTCTTGTTAATATGCATGTACTTTTATTTGCCCGAACTTTTTTTGATTACCAAGCAATAAAAGGCTTATCATAATTGTGTCTAACTGTAAGTTACTAACGAACTGATAAGTGTAGTCCCCGCAAGGTCCAAGCCACGCTACATGCGCCATAATAGCCCTCTTAACTTCTGTCATCCATCGTGTTGGTCTAGGACTTTCAACATTTCTTAGTTGGCTTCATAGGAATCTGAGGCTGTACTTCAATCATCTGCTATATGGTTTATCGAGGGAAACCGTCACCAGCCTGCGCATTATGTAGGAGCAGGAAGATTAAGGTTAGTACACTAACTTCCCGTTCCTACGCTTAGAACTGAAACGTTTCTTCTTCAGTGCGATCTCCAAAGACCAAGATGTTCTCAATGCAAACGAGCGAGAGAGATGTGTACAGGGTATCGTAATATCACTGAAGTGATATTTCACGATGAAACCAACTCTACCAAATCCAAAGCTCTTACAAAACTACATCGCAATCAAGCAGAAGCCCATGAGAAAATTAGTAATGCAAGCAGCAATGCTACGCCTTTTTCTTTTATATCGTTCGATATTGACGAACATGCCAAATCTTACTTTGTTCATAACTATATCCTTATTCAAGAAGGCACTGCCGGATATCTATCCGGAATTGCTCGACTACTTGTTCAGCCAAGCCTCAGTCGCGCATTGGAGGCGGCTATGGTCGCAGTTGGTTCGGCTGGTATGGCATGCAAAGAATCATCACAACTTCTGGAACTAAGGGCAAGACAAAGTTACGGCATTGCTGTCTCATACATCAATGAAGCAATACAAAACATGGCCAAGATGAAGGAGACTGGGACACTTGCGGCCATCCTCGTACTTGGACTCTACGAAGTAGGTGATATGTTTCGTTCATCTCTTACATTAGTGGAGGATTTTATTCGATGTTGTGAGTGTGCTAATATTCCTAGATGATTATGTGCGATAGCCAACAGTCAATAAAAGCCTGGTACAACCACATGCTGGGTGCTTTGGCAGTGGCTCATACACGCGGCACACAGCAATTTAAAAACGGCGAAGTCGGGATGGAGCTATTCTTACATTTACGATCACAAATCGTTAGTCAAATCATGAAATACTGTCATTAAAATTCTAACAAAGATTTAGTTAATTTCCTGTCTCCAAAGAGGTGAAGGGATTCCAGACTCTATAAAGAGACTGACCCATGAAGCTCACAAATACGAATCATCTAGGTCGCTGGGACCCAATCAACTAGGTGGTTTAATCATGAAGTTGTGTTCCTTGCGCGCTTGGATCCGATCGAACCAAGGTATAGAGTGGCAAGCAATATCTGCTGAATGCATCAATATTGACAAAGATATCCGGAGCCTGTATCACTCGATTTTACGGTCTCAAGGTCCATACACCACTAAGTTTATTCAAGAGGCAACGGCCGAAGTCTACCTCAATAAGTATTACACTTACCGCAGCTTATGGAGCGCTTGGGTCTGGAACCTTTACCACGTGGCCAAAATTATTTTTCACGAAACTGTCATTGATCTACTTCAGCCGCAAATCGCCAATGTCAGCGCAATGCCGGAAGCATCGGCAACTGAGGTTATGGCTCAATACAATGAGTCTCTTTCTGAACTTTATGAAGCAAGCTCAGATGTATTCGCCTCAGTTCCGTTTTATCTGAATTTTCATAAAAAATATGAACCTTCTGCGAAGCCGGTCATTGGCTTGGTTCTTATGTGGAATCTGTACGCTGCAGCCCGTCTTAAGATACATGCGGGATTGGCAAGAGAGTGGTCCATTCGGCGACTGCAGTTCATAGGTCGTTCAATGGGCGTTAGGCAAGCTACAGCACTAGCAAATGTGTTGGAGAAGCGAGCTGCATGGGAGGCTATGGAGTCTCAGGAAATTTTGGAAAGCAGCAAAGCCAGAAGAATCGGCGGGGCAGAAACACACATGCAGAGATACCTAACAGACTTGCCTCCAGAGCCTTTAAATGAAAAGTCTCAGTATATGCTGTAACCTAAAGGCGTTATATCTTTCTTTTTTTTTTTTTTTAATTGATACATGTGGTGCAACACTTACAACTGTATTTAAATTAAAAAAGCAAAATTACTTGAATCTTATTAGGCACTTAGCTTTTGTCCCTTGAATATGTAGACTACAATTCTGTTCATTTCAGACACTGACTCTTTGCTAATAAGCGGGCTTGGCGGGCTAATCTCCGTCAAAAGGCTGAGCCGAAAAAGGCTAAGCCGATGTTTCGCCTTGGTTTAGCCAGCTACTCTGAGCACTTTCATTGGCCAACTAACATCACGTGATATTACTATGTAAAATGCGTCCTTGTTTACGATGAAACGTGATGGAGGTTCGCGATGTTGCGGCATTTCACTCGTCACACATCTTCATGATCGAGGCATGCTCTCCACGTTCACTGCCAACAACAAGCCCTTACATTAGGAGAGCGCATCACCTCGCTTTCTTTTTTTGTTTTTTGCATGTATTTACTCTCTATGTTGTGTACTATGCCATGGGAGTAACTACTGCATCGCTTTCTCGAGATGTGAATGACGGTGAAGAAGATGATTCGACACAGCCTTTTTCCTCGCCTGGGTTAGTGGAATAGTTCTCGCGCGATTCCATCAAGCTGTACGCTTGCCTGGATAGCCGTGCCGCTCTGCTCGATGGTATTCTCCAACAGAAAGTTGCCTGCGAAGCAAGACCGGGAAATTCCTATGCATACTTAACACGTTCGTTGCTTCAGACGAATCTGTTAAAATGGTAGGGGTCTTGTTGGCCGCGGATTGCGAGTAGCAGTTTATTACGATACGCGATGAACTTGCGTAAGGTTGTTGCAGCCATCTCGTGGCTTGCGACGCCTTGCTCCTCTCTTGTCTCCTTTTGCCAGTACTTTCTCTGCGACAATGTCATCTTGCGATGAGCGGCGGGACTTTGTTTAGCACCCTCCATTCTATGTACCTCAGCCAGCAACACCACTAATCAATGGCCAAGTGCATTACCTTTATTGTTTGATGTACTGACACATTATTCCTCCAGACGTCCATACACAACGGCACAATTCGATGAGAAGGACGAACTGAACAATAACGATGGCAACGGCATCAATAAAAGTGATGATGGCGAAAAATCAACTGAACCAGTTTCTAGTGATCAAAATGGAGAGGCTTTCGAAGTCGACATAACATATCGAAATAATATGATCACTTGGCAAGATGCCGATGGCCAAATGCAACATGTTGAGGGTCTATACCTTGATTTATACGTGGATACGGCGACCAATACAGCTATTTTCAAGCTATACGGCTATGTCTTGTTGAAAGGCAGTAAAGCCAAGAGCAGCAAACAGGCTATTTACTTGTTTATACATCCTGAAAACGTCCAAACCATTACTCTACAAACTGGGCATGCTGCTGCTCCGTTCTCAACGCTGATAAATTTCGGGCCCACTCACCACTCGCTCTGCTTTTCACTCACGGCACCACCCCATCTCGTTGTTCCTAAGAACCTTGTTCTGGAATCCCGACCGAAGACCAGAGCTCTACTAGATTCCATACAAGCCCTTGCCACGATGATGGCTTTTACTGTACATCTCAATCATCCCGATATGGCCACATCGACACAGAAAGATCTGGCATTGATCTCCTCAATTTTCTCACTGTCGCATAATGACAACCGTCCGTCTACCAATAACAGGCGTGCCAACCTCACTACATTATATGCTGGCCGAGGAGGCGAAATTGTCTATGCAAAAGATGGTATTGCGAATGCCGACACGTGTCTACCTCCATACAGTGAAACCACACCCAGTCGTAGCCACATTTCTAGTGAGCAACCCATATCCTATCGCCCTAAATTCCGAGCTCACCCTTAGCTATAGATAAGCGTAAGCGCGACATGTCTGACCCTGACACCGAACGCTCGTCCACAACCCATGATCATATCCTACTTATTCTCAAGGACATTTGTGTTCGCCTCGATGGTATAGAAAACCGCATTGGAAAACTCGAAGATAAAGTCTTGGAGGCATTAGATTCCAACCGCAGCCAATGCCGATATGGAGAAGAAGAGAGGCAGGAAATCTTAGAAGAAGTTGATAACCGAGTCGATGATTGCATCACAGATTTGAGGATCGAGTCTCATGATATAATTCAAGACCTCAAAGATGAGGTTGATGGGACATTGGAACGACTGGATAGTGAGACGAGCGAGAGGATGGAGCGGTTAGAAAGTGACGTCCAAGAAAATACAACAAAGCTCGTAGAGAAATGCTTAAGAACGAAGCTACTAAATGCCAGCTTGCGAATCGATGGCTCTGTATTCTTAGACCTCTAGATAATCCAGCAATAAAGCCATGCAGCGAATCGCGATAGTATTCGATACATAATGTCAAAGTTGCAGTTGTGATCGGCGGCGTTTGGTGGACCCGCGATGCTAGAGTAGCTAAGTATTTCCAGACTCGAGGTAAGATCACTATAACATCATGGACTAGTAAAAGCATCTATGTTAGGTAGTCGATAGCTGGACTTCAACGGCCAGCTTTTCCCCACGTCAATGTGACCGGCGGTTCAGTCAGTCACAGAACAGCGTACCCGATAAATTGAACAAACACTCTAGGTTATGTTCTTGATCTCCCATGGAGATGTGTTTAAATCATGGCTGTGACTAAGCGCAGCTGCTAAGAAGGCATTGGTCCATGTTTGACCATCAATGTTATCAAGTGTCGTGCAAGGGGGATTATTAGCGCCCAGGTGCCCATGACTGTTTCAAAGCTCTTCACTATGTAAATACCTCGCTTGGCTTGCTGAAGTTTCTACCAAGCGCTGCAATAATTGACTGCATCGATTGGGCCGGCGTTCCTTCACCACTGCTCTACCTTGACCAGTGGTTGTCACTGCAAGTCTGCAAAAAGTACATTGCAAAGTGTGTAGTAAATCAACACCAACATTAATTTTGGTCATATCGCCTATAGAAGCTGCTTTAATCTCACGTAGCATTGCTTTGGAACAACAGTTGCCATGTCAATGCCTTCGTAGGAGCTGAGTTCCGCTGGGCAAGGCTGAAATTCGAAATTCCAAACCAGCATCGCTAACACAATTCGCAGTTCCATGTATGCCAATTTCTTTCCAAAACAGCCACGAGGTCCACCCCCAAATGTTAGAAAAGGCCCAGAGTTAGCGTTATAGTTGGCTCCTTCAAATTCTGCATCGCGTTCGCCATCATATTGTACTCCTGTCATCCGTTGTAACCACCGTTCCGGTCGAAAGCAACTGATATCATCTGTATTCCATTCCCCAACGCGGTGCTTTGAGTCTTGTGATGTATCAGACCTGGCCGACTCAGGAATGTCAAATCCAGATTCTAACTGTCCTCCAGGCCCATGATTATAGATGATAATTCCAGTGCCTTTGGGAACTGAATGGCCTAGTATAGTGACATCGGTTAAAGCCTCGCGCAAGATGGTGGGGAGTGTTTTTGCAAGCCTCAAACACTCCTCCAAGAAGGCGTCAAGGAATGGTGCTGGTTTTTCGATGATCTCCATCACAGTTGGCTGGCGCTTTTCCGCATGAGCTTCTGCAAAGGCAGAATGTAATTGGTGACGAAGCTTAGCTTGGGAAGATTCATTATCGGTTAAAAACTTAGTGATCCATGACAGTGTTGTGGATGAAGTGTCATGTCCGGTAGCTACGTAACCAAATAACTGTATCATAATCAGTTAGCATTACCCATTTTAAGATTAAGTACCACTTCCAACTTGATAAAAGGTTCGGTACTACCTCATCTCTCATTCTGGGCGCGTTGATGTTTGGCTTTCTCCCTTCCTTTTTCGCGTAGCCAATCTCCCTTAGTAGCATCATGTCCATCGCGCATCTCATACGACTCTCCTGAGTATTTTCTGAAGTTAATCTCTCAACACTTTTGTTGATTTGATCTGTAATGAAGGCCTCTTTTTGAGCAAAATCTTTGCGCCATATTGTGTTCTTCAAAATCCAATGATGGAGGCGCGGGAATGGAGATTTGTATCCTACCACTACCGTTCCTGTTACCTTAATAAGAGCCATGAGGGATTCAGATAAAGGAATTTGGCTGTAGATGACTGGGTCATCTTTGGATTTTGACGATCTAATTATGGGCGGCTGAAGCTGTAAGAATTCGAATTGCTTGTGTGTTGCTGACTGCTCAAGTGGAATACCAAAGGCTGCCGCAAGAATAATATCGAGAGCTACACAGTGGAGGTCCTCGTATGCAGGGAAAGGACGTCCAGCAGCTTGAGTAGACTTATATGCCCACATGTCGACCAACACAGTGGCGATGTCGTAAATGTGTACAGCTGAAACCTATGTTTAATGTTAGTATGCACTGCTTACTGGTGGGGAAATGAAAAACTCGCTTCATTGAGGAATGTTGGTGTCATTAAATCCCTTACAAGCTCTTTATTCCCCTTAAATCGTGGATCTTGTGTCTGCATCGCAAGATGAAAATTTGGTACAATAGTTCCGAAAATGTCCGCATTTCTCTTGCTCCTATCAAATTCTCGGTGTCTCCTTGACAAAATATCATAGCCTTCGCGAAAATCCGTTATGAGAATAAACGGCTTGGAGTATGGGAACATGAAGACTTGGGAAATCGGGGTGTTCAGTTTTGCATTATGATCGCGGAAAAATCTCCGAAAATCTCCCGTCTTTTGGTACTGCTTTATTTCCGGTGTATCGCCTAAAATTCGATTTGCGGACGATTTATTGTAAGGGATATTTCCTGGAATCGGCTTTGGGCAATGCCGGATGTAGAGATAGTAGAGAAGTACCCATATTACGGCAAGAGTAATCGGTACTGAAGTTGATATACTCCATGGCACAAAAAGCTCATTTTCGTTTGCTTCGGCCATGTTTAAACGGAATTATTGTTATAAAGGTTCGCTCAATCGTTGGAGCTCTCTGCGTTCTGTTGGTAAAATATCCAAATGCTTATCACGAAGTGGACACTCTGTGTGTCTTGATACCATAAGGGCATTAACATTGGCAAGATCATGTCTGCGACCGTATGGCCTCTTATATCATTGTGCCATTTACAAATGCAAAAGTTTATCTTAGTGGCTGAAATGTTAGGATGTCTAGTGATTATGTTCTCCATAAACCCATGTCATTGGGACGCACCTCATTCGCTTCATATGGAGTGACATATCGATCATTGAAATGCGAGGCACACTCCTCTTCTAAGGCTTACTCAGATGAAGTAGCCCAGATGGAGTAGGATACAAATCTTATTCAAGCAACCATACGGAGTAAAAGAGCGTATATATGGAGGAAATCCAAATTCATAAGGTTGTAGTTGATGTCGTTAATACTTTATCATGGAAGCCTGTAGGCTAATCAATCATGATTTTGTTGCAACGTTATGTAGAAAGCTTCAGAGATTAAACAGGCGGCAGCATTTCAAACTATGACTGCTGCGCTCCCTACTGTGGTCACTAAATCTCAAGTGTGCTACTTGCGTGAGGGAACCTTGGGGGGGAATCGCCAATGGATGGAAGGAAGGTGATATACATCATCTTCATTACAGAGTTCGCCTTCTCTTCGTAGTTCGCCAAAAATCCTGACAATTGGCGATGCCACTGGGAAGAAATCAGTGCGGCAGCCATCGCCATCATGCCGAGAAAAACACCTCGTTGTTTTAGGGCATTTCAGTGATACATGGACCGTGTACCCGCTACCATCATCCTGTCATCCAAGTTGACACAAGCGACAGGGGTCGTGTATCGCATTGCCTGCCGAGGAATATCACTGACGCGTTCTACTGCGGGGACCGGCTTCTGTTCCCGCCATCAGTCGACATCGTTTAGCCGCGCTACAAATTACGCGGACTGAGAATCCCATCTTCTCGTCGAAACTTCACGAAAGATATCATTACCAGCTGGGTGTTATGTGAAGTATCTCCTTCATCTCCATCTTTTTGTTGTCTGCTCGCTCTCGATTTGAAGATGCTTTCGGATTTTACGAGCGAAAAGCAACCCCTCATTGAGAATGTTTCATTGCCAATTGATTCAATACCTCGGCAACAGTCTCCTGCGAATGAGCATGTATCGCAGAAATGGCTCTTGCTGGCGACCATATTTTCCATTCTGCTATTGTGGAATCAATTAGCTCCAAACGAGTCCGGTGCAGCCCCCAACGGTCAGCCTCCCCATCAGGTCCGGGTGTACCCTGGGGAGAATATTGAATGGATTCTATGTGGAAATTTAGAGGGCAGCGATCTGGAATGCAGCTCAATCATCGTACCGATGGACCAATATAGCAAGGAAAATTCGGGTAATCACACTTTCAGCATTCCCCTCGCACGACTACGTGGCTCCAAAAATGCCACCAAAAATATCATTGTTAATCCAGGTGGCCCGGGAGGAAGCGGCATAAACTGGCTCTATCGTAGGGGAAAGGCGACACAGAAAATTGCCGGTGACAACTTCCACATATTATCATTTGACCCGCGGGGTGTGAATAACTCCCGACCACAAGCTATCTGCTTCCCAGATGATGAAACACGCAAATCACGGTCCATCTCACTCTCTTATGATCCACTTGCAGATGGTCCAAAGCTACATCCCTGGACTAGCAACTATGTTCAGGCGTGCTCCGATACAATGGGCGAGCATGGGCCATACATGAATACTCCACAGACAGCTGCTGACATGAATAGCATCCTTGATGCAGTTGGTCAAGAGAATATGATCTACTGGGGGTTTAGTTATGGCAGCTTACTTGGACAAACATATGCGACTTTGTTCCCAGAACGCTCAGAGCGAGTCATTATTGACGGTGTTGTGAACCAATTCTACTGGTATACTGATCCCCTGGAAGGGGATTTTGAGGACAGCGAAAAAGTTTTTGATGGATTTTTCGACGAATGCGTGAAGGCCGCGGACGAATGTCCTTTGAATATCTTCGGCCGTACTAAACAAGACTTAAAGGAAAATGTTACCATGTTTCTCCAGTCTCTGAAAGAAGATCCCATACCCGCCTACATAAACAGCACAACCTATGGGATGATAGACTACACCACAATGTGGCTCCGTGCCATCTTTCCTGCCTTGTATAGGCCGACTTCATGGTATACGCTTGCCGACACCATCTCGCAGCTTATGAGCGGAAACGCAACAGCTGCACTGCTGGCTTTCGGTCTGGATACCAATAGGCCTATGTCGATGGAGCATGGAATGATAATTCATAGCAACGACGGTGCTGCTGGAAAATCGCACTGGCCAGAGGAGAAGAAGGAGCTATTGGAAATGCTTCGGCCGGTGTGGAATTCGTCATCCTTTGCTGTCACCCAAATGGAAGAGTTTTTCACTAAAGCGCAGTGGCTGATCCCAAAGGAACATTCGTTTGTTCCACGCCGAGGCGTTGAGACTTTGCATCCACTGCTCATCCTCTCTACCACATACGACCCCATTTGTCCGCTCAGCTCTGCAAAAATAGCAAAAGAATCATTTGTGAACTCGCGTCTAATCGAAATTGAGGGGTATGGCCACTGCTCCTCTGCAATGCCTTCTTCATGTCTCGTGCCACACATACGCGCGTTTCTCAATGACGGCACTATGCCACCAAAAGATGTGAAATGTGGGGTTGATGGACCATACTTTATTACCCCCAAGCAGAAGGAAATAATTCTGGCTGACCGGCTTGAATCTGAAGAAGGTCAACTTCGTGCCGCGCAGTATGAACTGTCGGGCCTAGGAGAATGGACAAATTGGTTGTAAATAAGTAGAGTAGGCACTACTCCACAGGCAGACATTTCATTCCTTTATTCCCATATGTTACAAGAGAGGGTTTTTTTTGCAATTAAAGCTTATTACATGTTAATAATTTTTTTTTTTTTAAATCATCACGATTAACTCCGTGAACAGAGAAAATATTTCCTGCTTGAACTCACAAAGACTAAACGTACAAGTGTTTCGTGCTGACGTAATTTTCAATAGTTCGTCGCTGATATCATCTTATCTCCGCCGTACAAGGGAAATATTGGTTTTGTGAGACTGGGTATACTGGTATGCCTTCTTTGATTGGGTAGACGAACAAAACAATTCGGTCATTTTTGTTAAATACCTTGAATCATATGGTATTTTTCTCAGAAAATATCAATAATACGGAATTAAACGGACATAAATATTTCAGTGAGGGTAAGATGGATCATCTAAATCTACATTGGCGGAGCATTTAATACTGGTATTAGTTGCTAGAGTACATGTATATAAAGCCTTTACCGTGACAAAATGTTCAAAATTTCATCTTGCCAATTCCTCGCAAGCAGAAATCATCGAATACATGAACATCAACAATGTCCTTTATGCAGTTACCACTTTCCGGCAAAACGGCCCTTGTGACTGGTGGTATTAGGGGAATTGGTCGAGGCATTTCCCTTGAGCTCGCCCGCCGAGGTGCCAACGTTGCTATGGTCTATGCCAACCCGAGCCGTGAGGAGACTGCAAAGGAAGCAGTCAAAGAAATCCTTTCACTTGGTTCTGGTGCAATGGCGGTTAGCATTTTGGCCGACTTGAAGATCTTCAGCAGCTATCAAAAAATTATCGATGTAGCGCTGCAAGAATTGGGTGGCGAAAACATTGATATTGTTGGTATGAATGGTTCCTAGAAAATTGCTAATGGTCTTTTATATGGCTGAGAATTAATACAACGACAGTTCACAATGCGGCTGTCGCATCACCCGTATCGACCGAAAATACAACTGAGGAGCTTTACGACGATACGATGGCGACAAACCTGCGAGCTCCATTTTTTCTTACGCAGACACTACTGCCATATATACCGCGTGGAGGGCGCATTATTCTTATTTCATCCATTGCAGCTAGGCGGTTTTCTTTTGGGATGCATCAAACAGCTTATGCTATTAGTAAGGCAGCTATCGAGGCACTCGCTAGAAGTTGGGCTGTCGAGGTGAGATGATATAATTTCTACTAGCTTATAGGATTCTAACGGGACCATCAGTTTGGCCAATCTCGCGGTATTACTGTCAATGGTAAGTGGACCATCTTTCACCTCGTTTAACTGAATTGTATCGCTCACTCATTGCAGCGTTATCGGTTGGGTTTGTTGAAACGGAATTAGTGCAGAGCCTCTCCCCTGAGAGCCTTGATGCATACCGCAAAGAAAATGCACGTGTGACCGCAGCAGCTCCAAGGAGCGGCACGCCAGACGACATTGCCCAAATAGTGGCCTTCATTGCCAGCGAAGGGTCTCGCTGGGTGACTGGAAGTACCATTTCAGCTAGCGGTGGGAAATGGCCAATTTAGTCAAGCTCTCGCGTATTACTATAGATGGTGGCTCGAAACCTTTCGCTGCACCTATATCCGGGACGGACATTGTGTCGTATCTATGGAGGCTGCCAATACTAAAGATCACGGTTGATATGTCCGCATTCCATGGCGATGGTCTCGCAATCGCCACAAGCTAAAATTCAACGGTTCTTCATACCTAAGTAATGCAATTTGATTTGGATACTGTTTATGCGTCAGGTATTAAAAGAAGCATGAAAAGGCTCATGTACTACAGTCTCCACACTCGTTCCCGTAACCATGTCCCCAGCTCGCTCATATATGCCTCAGCCTTTGCCTCTGCATCCTGGATATCCTCGCGGCGAGTATCCATCTCCCGGTAAAAGCGGTGGTCAAATCCATGCAACACGTCTGGGACAAGCAACCACCTGACACCGCCGCCCTGCCAATGCTCCTCGAATGCAAACCGGTCGTCGGGTGCCCCCTCTTCGAGCCCACGAAGGGCACTCCCATAATGAACTTGTTCCTGTCCAACAACTCGCCACTGGGCCTGCTTGCTATCCGAATCCGGCGTTCCGTGATCAACCCCAGCCCCTTGACGCGACAGCCGGCATGCCAGGCGCCAGGCTTCGTGCGCGAACATTGAGAGATCCGCATATCCTGGGCTCAGCAGTGGGTTGCACAGATCCACACCATATGGAACGTATCCCCAGCATAACGCCGGCATGACAGGGCCAAAGCTGTCCCTACCGCCGCGCTTTGAGGGCTTCAAGCTAGGTTTGTAAAACCTATTGGCCAACTTTTTCTCTGTTGGGATTGAGAAATCGAGAACACCAGCAACACTCATGACGGCAGCGGGCGCAAGGGGGTGATTATGTATCGAGGGTAGTTGGCTGACCGCGAGCGCGAGGTTGCCTCCGGAGGCGAAACCTAGGAGCGCAATGCGGTTTATGGGGTGGTGAGACGAGCGATCAAGGGGGATGGTTTTATCAGCTAGTGCAGCAAGCATCAAGGCTTCAATGTCGTGAACGGGTCCGGGAAACGGGTTTCTTGGTGCCTTGGAGTGGTCAAGTCCAATAACAACAACATGCTGGCTGTCAGCGAAGGTGCGATTCCACTCATCGTGCTCCTTATTGTAACCTATAAACAACCCACCTCCAACTATAGCAAACAAAACAGGGTAAACATGTGGGGACGATATATCGTGGGAGGCTGGCAAAAAGATCCTACGTGAATTCCACCCAGGTATTAGAGAATGCTCATGCTGTTCGACTTAATAGGCTTCACCAACCGAACGGGTAAATGTGGCCGGCAAGAATAGGTCTTGATAAGGTCTGGCTTGACGCTTGGAGGCCAAATGATTTCTTTCAATCCTTGAAACCCTCGTGATAAAATAACAAGACCTTTTCCAGTATAGAGAATAACTGAATAGACTATCTTAGAAGTCAGAGGTGGTGGCATTTGTAGCACTGCTAGTGCATCGTGATGACTTTGTTCAGGAGTTCCGGCGCTCATTCTCGTACATGAGCAGTTTGAGATTGCTAGTTTGTGACTATTAGACTGGTTCGAAGAAAAGTCGACGGAAGAGATAGACTGGGCTGACCAAGTGCATCAAAATACAGATATTTGTATATCCAATGCGGTTGGGAGCGTAGCTATCTGCACACGGTCAGTATTAGTACTGCTGCCACAACTGGAGTGTGGTTTCTCCCAGGCGGGGAAAGGGGGGGGAAGGGGGGGGGGGGGGGGGGGGGGGGGTTGACAACGAGACACTCCCGTGAGCTCTGCCTGTGGAAGATACGTTCCGAGGTTGGTGAATCGTTCCACCATCATCATAGAGGAGAGTTGGTTACGTTGAACCTATCTTGGGCGGTCTGGCATCTCCTTGCTTGGGCTTGGCATGCTGTTTGGCAGTGCGTTTCGCCTCAGGGTACGAAAAAACAACCTCGTTCTGCACACATCTTTGGCAGCCGATCGGAATTTAATCTTATTACAGTAAAAATTATTTATTTATATATTAAATTGTTATACCAAGAAATATGATATGTATCATCTAAAAAAACTTTTAACAAATTTTAATATTATTTTCTTTATAAACCCTTTTTATTACTAGAATATTATAAATTCCCCATACTCTAGCTTTTTAAGCAGACCATGCTATACAACGTTGACCAACTCGTGGGCTTGCCTCTTCCGAAAACCAGGCTTGCATTTGCAGTTTATCAGCAGAACCAGGCTCACTTTCAGTTGTTTCATTATATCCCAGGGCCATGAAAATTCGACCACGGCGGTGCTCAATAGGTTGCAGGGCAAAATATACTGTTCCAGGCCCGCTCAAAGTAATATTGGCCTGCAGCAAGCCAAATCCCGACATACCGGTAGCGGCCTCGGTAAATGGTAAGAATATCCCAGTATCCTCAGTGGGATATTCGACCGCGTTTAATCCTCGAGGGACGGATGGTTTAAATGTAGGGCTTTGAGAGAGGCCTATTTGGCTAAGAGAATCGGTCTCATAAGTTGATGGAATGCTGACGTTTTTGCCGATTGCCCAGAGTGACGGACGATAACTATACAGCGACGTAATGTTGGGAATTCCTAGAGTAACAACCAGGTATAACGAAGTATCGTTAATAAGAACTTTGCTATATGAGGCAGTAGATGGGCAATCAAATGAGACCATGAGAAGGCGAGTCTCTACCGGGTCTGGAAATTCCCATGCAGTTGTAATTGAGTCGTGGCTACCGTCGTCTAGGAACGGAACATGGGCAAAACCGGTTCCGACCAGCAGAAAACTGAAAAAGAGGCCTATGAACAACATATCTTCTTCTGCAAAAAAGAAAAACTTGTCCAAGATTTTTTTTTTAAAAGATTGTTTAATCGCTTTCTGAGAGAGGTGTTGGGATAAAAAAAAACATTACCTTATGCAATCTGGAAAATGGGTTTCGATAGCTATTTTATCCTCAGAGCTGGTTTTGATTACATACCTAGGGAGCAAAGTGACTAGGGAGGTTAAATGACTCTCGCTGTCAGAAGTGCCAACGAAACCAAGCGTGGGGGGCTAACCACATTGCCTAGACCTGAGAACCCTGATAGGGAAGTCAGAACCCCCCTTCTCGAGCCTAGTACCACAAAGCGTACTGACTATATGGTAAAGGCTCTAAAATTGCAGGCATACCCCATTCGGATTAAGATATGGATAGCTTAGTTTTTACTACAATTGTACATGTTTTCCTCAAAAATTGATAGTTGATTTGAGAACCTTGATAGGTGTCGGGTGATATTTGGCCAAGCCTCTATAGCGTTTATGGTATTTACATTGATTACACTCCGTAGACTCCCATCGACTCCACAATAACGTATGAATGGAGCCAGTAGCATCGGCATAGGCCGAACGTAATACGGAGTGCACATGATGATAATGGGCATCATTACTGAGAACGCGCCTCTGTGTAAATATCGTACATATATGCCTCCGGAGCAGAACCGCCGTAGAACGTGACTGGACTTACGAGCAGGAGAGCCTCGGCTCCATTTAGTTTAACTTAGAGGTTTTGGACACAAGTAACGGTTGCCTCATCATTCCAGATAATAAGAAGTAACTAGAAGTATGGCTGACGGGTAATATTTCACCCATAAATGGAATTCAGGCCGTTCATGCCCCCTGTCTTTTGCATTTGGATGACGCCCACCCGCTGAGTTTTGTTTGCTCCGAGAGGGACAGTTAGATTCAGTCTCACTCAGCTCGCCCTACCTTCGGCTATTATTCTGCTCCAGCAGTGGAGCCGCAGAATATTATCCGTTGGGTGGCATCCAATTAAACCTTTTGATCAATCGTACAAAGACCCCTATGCGAGGCACATACATAAATATTTCGTATTATACGAAAGCGATTTCTAAACTTGTTTTGGACGATTTTGAGCCAACGCATTACGACATGTCTCAAGGCTCCCCGG
Source organism: Trichoderma virens Gv29-8 (assembly GCF_000170995.1). NCBI lineage: Eukaryota > Fungi > Ascomycota > Sordariomycetes > Hypocreales > Hypocreaceae > Trichoderma > Trichoderma virens. Next base: position 23,919 of record NW_014013684.1, read on the forward strand.
CAATCATGTCTGAGGACCAGAAGCAGGAGATCGGAGGTAGATATTTCCTACCTCGCAATTTGGAAGAGGCGGCACGCATGAAGAATCAGCATGAATGGCTGAAAGGAGGTGCTGGCGGACTGGTCCTGGCTCCTATTGATTTAGGACGCCAGGGGATGCGTGTGTTGGACTCGGCCACAGCAGACGGTAAACACACCCGCGTCATTCGTTGGCTTGGCCATATCACTAAATTACGACAGGATACTGGATACAGGATGTCAAGTCAATCTTCCCAGAGAGTACTGAGTTTGTAGGCTTTGACAATATGTAAGTTGACGACTGCCCTGGGGCAAAACACTAGTATGTTGCTGTAGTTTTACTATCTGCTAACAAGGCTTTATTGAAAGCCCCGAGGGATACCCCCCTCTCGATCCTCCTCTGGAAATTATCAAACAAAATCTTGTTGATGAATTCCCCGTTGAGTGGGAAAGTAACTTCGACTTCGTGCACCAGCGTTTTGTCATTCCCCTGTTTGCGGAGAGTGAGGTGCAGCCGGTTCTTCGCAAACTCATTAAATGCATGAAACCAGGTGCTTGGATCCAGCTAGTTGAGATGGATTTCAAGACACCGGTTTCTGAGCCCCTTGAATCTTGCCAAGCGGCTCAGAAGTTTCATAAGCTCACAAGTTCGGTAGTATCTGACCCTCTCGCCTCAACAAAGCTAGCAGCGAGATTGAATGAAGAGGGTCTCACAAATGTTACCTATCAGACAGTCGACATGATAGCAGGCTCTTCTCATCCAGACGCTGCACTGGGAGAGCGAGGACGACGTAATATGTCGTCCGTGATGGCCTACTTCCAATCTGTGTCTAGGTAAGGGAATCTTTTAACGCGAATAGAAAACGAATGCTGAACAAGATAAAGTGCCGAGAAAATGGGAATGACAGCGCAGGAATGGGCTTCCTTGCCGAATGAATTCGAAGATGAGATGAGCAAGTATAAGATCGCCGTCCGTGTCTACTTCGTCTGGGGTCAGAAGCCAGTAGCGTAGTAGGATCGGAGACGTACGTTCGACGGTTGTTTTCTCATGAGTATATTAAAATTCAGGAAGCATTAATTAGTATCTGAATTTGCGATGATGATGCGCCGTTTGTCCCGTACAACTGTGCAGCCATCAAACCTACCAACATAGACCAATCAGCAATAGTGCAACTTTTCCATGCGCTTCGTGTGATAGGTGTATAGGGAGATATGTACAGTATTCGAACAAAAGAAAAAAAATTAACAAGTGACGCCCATATAGAGACCCCCGTCAGTCAGGCTATCCATCTTGCGCTTACCCGCCATAATGTCCAAGTCTAACTCTATTTTTGGCCGTTCGGGTCGACCATGAGAGGGAAAAGAAATGGATTCGCCTCAACACTGGCCAGCCCTGTCGATCATACGCGGGGACTAAACAGCTAAATGGTGGAGTGCCCAGCCCAGAATACGTCCCGAGCCCTTTTTATGGTACAACTTACTCGCCGTTCGGAGGGGGATCAATTCTCAATGAAAAGCCCAGTCCTCCCGCCTACTTGGCCCATGATCAAGACAAAGGTATAGATTCGCCCACTCGTTGCATTATGGCAGATACGGCTGATGTTCTGATAGTTGGGGCGGGTCCAGCCGGCTTGACTGCGGCGCTTGCCCTAGCCCGACAGCAACAAAGTTCATTTGTATTTGATGAGGGGAGCTACCGGAATGATACAGCAGATCATATGAACCTCATACCCGGATTCGATGGCACCAAGCCGTTGGAATACAGAGAGGCTGCTAGGTCCAACATCCTCTCAAACTACGATCAGGTTAATTTCCTCAATGTGAGGATTTCCGACGCTAAGAAAGACGACTCGAGTGGCGTATTCATACTCACCGATGAGACAGGGAAGAGTTGGAATGGCCGAAAGCTAATATTGGCAAACGGTGTAGAGGATATTTTCCCGCCGATAGAAGGTTATGCAGAATGCTGGGGAAAGGCCATGTATGCATGCCCATGAAAAGTTTCTGCCTTAGAGGACATATGTTGATGAACCTGACCTCGAATTAGCTTTCACTGTCTCTTCTGCAAGGGCTATGAGCAACGCGGCTGCTCCTCTGCTGGGGTTCTCGCAATAGGAGGGCTGTCTAAGGCCCCGATGGCCCTCCACGTGGCTCGTCAAGTAACTACACTCGGTAAAATCGTCAATATCTATACCAATGGCTCCGAGGACCTGGCCAACGACATCGCTGCCGGATTCGGCTCAGTGGCGCCCATGACGGTCGATACGAGAAAGATCCAGCGGATGATCCTTGAAGCTGATGGAGCAGGAATACAACTCCAATTCGAAGATGGTAGCAGCAAGACGGAAGGTTTTCTGGCACATACGCCCGTAACCAAGCCTCGTGGTCCTTTCGCAGCGCAACTTGGATTAGCGTTAAGACCTAGTGGAGACATAGAAGCCGCTCCGCCTTTCTATCAAACCTCCGTCAAAGGAGTCTATGCTGCCGGTGATAGCTGCGGGATGATGAAGAATGTACCACATGCTATTTTTTCGGGATCGTTGGCTGGAATGGGAGCCTCTCAGCAAATTGTTGCCGAGAACTTGGGACAAACGTCTTTATTTGGCTAGCTCCGGTGTCGGGGTGATGTACTTGTCGTAGAATGATAGCATCAACCGGAGAAATCGGGCCAATCAATAAAGACTAATCAAAGGAAATCAGCCTGTCCGCGATCGCATGAGAGGCGTTCTTGCTATGTAACACAAATTTCGGTGGGGCTACGAAATGAAGTCCCCGGATATTTGCCATCGCGATGGATTGAGACGTGAATCCCCTCCACCCCGGAGCCGAGTGAATATGAGTGAATGAGTACCTAGATCCGGCCATGGCATGTCAAAATTCGCCGATGTTTTAATGCTAGATACAGGCCGGACTTTATTCCCCGTAGGAAGTCAAGGACCTTGTTAACAAGGCTAGCATTACGTTACAAATGTAGCAAGTGTTCAAGATGTAATCGCTCTTCCATGCTATGTATGGGCTAAGGCTTGTTTCAAGATAACTTGTTAAAGGGAAGATGAGCGACAAACCGAGGATGATGCGTCACACTGAACGAGACAAACCGGCAATCTCTGGTAAAGAAGGAAACAATATGCTCTCAACTGCCAGCTTGATCAACCAAAATGCCATTGAAATATCTGACGCAATTGCTTGTTCCCAGGGTGGAAGGCGTTGGACCTACAGAGATCTTGATGCGGCCTCTCGATCTCTGACGGTGCTATTCAGCGCGCATGGAGTTTGTGCTGGAGATGAAATCCCAATTTTCCTCTCGAGGTGCTTCGAGAGTGTAGCATCTACTGTCGCATTGCTTCGGCTTGGAGCATGCTTTGTGCCTCTGGACGCGGAATCTTGGAGCCAAGAAAGAATCGAGCAAATTTTGAAAACCATTGAGCCTAATCTGGTTATATATTCCACTGAAACGAATCTCAAAGCTGAAGGTATTCCGATTATATCGGAGAAGGAAATCAGCGCCAGATGTCAGTCTTTGGATTACGGCACTGCTCCCGAGTACATAGCCGGTGTGGAAAGTAGTCCAGACAAACCGATATACATAATATTTACGTCCGGCACGACAGGGATTCCGAAAGGGGTCGTCATCCCACGCAGGTGTATCGACAACTATGTCAGACAAGGAGGCGACGGAGGAATGCCTTTTAATTTGGGAGTATGCCGTGGTGACAGTGTTTTGCTGCTTTTCTCCCTCGGCTTTGACGGTTAGTGCGCCAAAGGTTGTCTATTACATGAATGGATATACTGATTGAAACCGGGTCTCAGCTGCCTGGGGTGTCTTCTTTAGTACTCTCTGTCATGGGGGAGAGCTCATCCTGTCCGAACCTGGGAAAGTCCTGGAGGATGCAAAGAGGTGTACAGTTTTGCCTGCAACTCCTCAGCTGCTAGAATCTTTGGGAGACCCTGAGGCATATCAAAATATCAAATTCATATTTCTCGGAGGGGAGTCACCGAATTTAGCACAGGTAAAAAGGTGGTCCGCCTCCGATCGACGAATCTATAATTGCTATGGACCAACCGAAGCCACGATATGCGCGAGTATGGCTGAGCTAGCACCTGGAGCTCCAGTAGACTTGGGGCATCCAATGGCTGATACGCAATTGTTGATCTTAAACGAAAAGTTGGACGTTGTAGATGAGGGCGAGATCTTTATCTCCGGGCCGGGCCTGGCTACTGGGTATTATAAGAACCCGCAATTGACCGCAGAAAGGTTCATCACGTGGCATGGACAGAGACTGTATCGAACTCTTGATCTAGGTCGAAAGACGGCAGAAAGCATCGTTTTCTGTGGGCGAGAGGACAGCATGGTCAAGAACCGCGGGTATCTCATCAACCTTGACCTAGATGTTCTACCCACATTGTTTTCCTACCCTGGAGTTCTATCGGCAGCCGCGTTCATGAAAAATTCTCAATTGGTAGCCGTTATTACTCCAGAAAATATCGATATAGCAGCTCTGCGACGCTTCTTGTCCCAAAAATATGATAAATTTTTGGTGCCGGATCATATCATTACTTTCAAAGAGCTCCCTCGAACGCCAAACGGAAAAGCCGATCTCAAATTGCTCCGATCATCATTTGCCTTCGAGCAGGCAAGTTCAATGACCAGCTCAAAAGAGGAAAATTTGTCAGCATTGTTGCGAGAAGCAGTTGCCGATGCACTAGGGTGGCCATCGGGATCCATTCCTATGGATCGAAGCTTCTGGGAACTTGGGGGAAACTCTCTCCTGGGAATAAAGCTTCTCTCCGGGCTACATAGTAGGAGGCAAACGGTTCGATTCCAAGATATTTTCGAGCCCACCCCCCTACATCAGCTCCTTAAGAAGCTTGAACCAACTCGAGCTTCAGAAAGCAAATCTACAACAGGCGGGCTAAATGGGGACCAAAGCGAGACTGAGGCAACAGCCCCAATGACTCCAACACAATTAGGCATGGTCCGTTCCTCAATTGGGAATTCCACAAAGAGCTACATGCTAATATCTATATATTTGCCGTGGGATCCTGAGATAGATTCCAGCCGAGTTCGAACGGCTTGGAGGACAGTAATTGAAAGGCACTCGATCTTTCGTACTTCCTTCGATCCCCTCAGCGCTATTCAACGCGTTGGAAGACATTGCAGCCATGATTGGGGCGAGATCCGTGTTCCTGACAATGATATGACCATCATTGACGACGAAACTGACCGACTATGGAACTCCATTCAACATGAGGAGGATAGTAATGATTTCCATCCAGTAAATGCCCTGAGGCTATTGGTTAACGAGAGTGGTACTGCTGCGACGCTGCTTTGGCTCATTCACCACAGCCTCATAGATGGTTGGTCCATTGGCACGATTATTAGGGAGGTCCACACCTCAATGGCTGGAGAAAGCTTGCCGGAACAGCCACAACAGTTCTGGAGGCTCTCGCAACTGTTACCGCGGTACGTCGAGGAGCGACGTGAGGAAGGTAGGCCATTTTGGAGAGATTTACTTTCCAAGGTGGCTGATGTTTCGCCGTTGAATCTCCCTAAGCCGTCTCAGGAAGGGTCGCATGATGGATTTGGGCAGGTCAAGGCCGATTTTGGTCTCCCCTTATCTGTGGTTCAGCAGATATGTGCTGCAAAGAAACTCACACCAGCGGCAGTGTTTCATGCCGCCTGGGCCCTCTTGCTGCGCTCTTACGGTTCTCAAAACCAGGTTGTTTTTGGTAGTGTGTTTTCTGGCCGGGATTTCCCTCTATCCGGCATAGAAGAAGTTGTGGGACCTTTGCTTAATACTTGTCCGTTTCCTATTGATCTGTCCAGCCTAGCAACGAAAGACGAGTTTTTAGCACATGTACAATCCATGATTCATCTCATTAGCACGCATCAGTGGTCGGCCGCTGAAGCAATGCAAACATACATGCCTGGAAGCCATTCTAGAATACTCGAAACAATCTTGTTTCTCGAGTACGACCTACCCGGCCTCCATGATTCCGAATGGCGCTTTGATCGGATAGATAGGCCCGAGTTCGGGCTAACTGTCTCCATTCGGCGAGGAGATACTAATCTCTGCCTCCGAACGTTGTTTGACCGATCAGTATATACTGAACCAGTAATTCGACGCATGATGTCACATTTTACAAATATTTTCCATGCATTTCTCGACCCACGATGTACATCGATATCCGAATTGCGAACGCGCCTGCTGGATCCTTGCGAATTTCTTTCGCTAGTAAATGCTTCGCCAGCGCGTATGGATCCATATGTCGGTCCATCTAATTTGAAAATGGCGTTCGAGACCGGCGTTGATCAATGGCCTGATGCCGTCGCTATTGAGGGTTTAACGCACTCGATTACATATCATGAACTTGACCAGTTAGGAAACTACGTTGCTGAGAGAATCGCCTCTCTAATTCAACCTGGAGAGGCTGTGGCTATCCTCAGCGATCGCAGCATGGACTGGATTATAGCCGTCATTGCCACAATCAAGGCGGGAGCAATATATGTGCCTATAGATATCAAATTGCCCTCACAGCGATTTCGAATCATGATCGAGACCTCCAAGGCAAAGCTCTGTATTTTGACCAGTGCAGACAATCGTCAAAAATATAACGGCATCTTCGATATGAACTTATACCTTCCGGATATCCTGGCTGGTTGGGACCGTAAGCATTCGAACCGGCTGGAGACGGTGACAAAGCCCGATGATGTAGCATACATCACCTTTACCTCTGGCTCTACAGGTGTCCCCAAGGGTGTGTGTATCGAACATCAATCGGTAATATCCTACCTATCATACGGGCCCTCGCGTATGGATGCTCGGCCAGGACGACGCCATGCACAAATGTTCTCGCCGGGCTTTGATGTGAACCAGGCCGAGATATTCGGAACACTGTGCTATGGAGCAACACTTGTCCTTTATGATCCAGAGGATCCATTTGCGCATTTATCCCGGGTCCACGCAACAATGATCACTCCGTCTTTTCTCTCCCTATTGGATCCGGCTAGCTTCTTCAACTTAGATACCATCCTATTTGCTGGTGAAGCTGTACCTCAGGCTCTCGCGGACCGTTGGGCGGGACGCCGTATCGTATACAATTCGTACGGCCCTTGTGAGTGCACTATTGGATGCCTCATTCAGCCTCTCCAGCCGCAGGTAGAAGTCACGTTAGGGCGGGCAATTCCTCGGGTTGGGGTATATATCCTTGATGAGGGGAACCATCCTGTTCCAATAGGAGTACCAGGAGAGATTTGTCTAAGCGGCATCCAGGTTGCGAGAGGCTATATAGGCTCTGGTACAGAAGAACTCTCTCAAACTCGGTTTATCCCTGATCCGTTCGTCCCTGGCCACCAAATGTACCGCACAGGTGATCGTGCCGTATGGACAGAAGCTATGGAGCCTCGGTTTCAAGGACGCTTCGACAACCAAGTCAAAGTCCGAGGCTATCGCGTTGAGCTTACTGAGATTGAAAACGTTATCGGTATGATTGACACGAATGTCCGCCGCGTAGCTGCCGTCGTCCAAGGAGATATCATCGCTGCGTTTGTGGAGCCTTCAACTGTGGATGTTCCCTCTATCCAAGCTGGTCTTCGAAACCGTCTGCCAGCCTATGCCTGCCCCTCTAAGATTGTGGCCCTGCCCAGTCTGCCGACGATGCCCAATCAAAAACTTGATCGCAAGAAGTTGCAATCATATTCATCCCCGACAATAATTAGTGGCCAGAAGTCGAGTACATTTTTGCAGCAACTGCTAATCGAAGCATGGAAAACTGCAATCGGTCTTCCCGAAGAGACTGCTATCAATGAGGAGTCTGATTTCTTAGCGCTCGGAGGTAGCTCTCTCTCACAGCTAAGAATGGCACAGATAGTTTGCGGCAAGCTAGAGAGGAAGCTGCCTCTGAAGCTATTTATTTGGAATACAGGATTTCTTGCATTAAGTGATCAAATTGCAAATTACTGTACAAAAGATGGAGAAGACCTGCCCCGGACCGTCTATTCCGAGCAGCCATGGTTGACGCTGAAGCCGCCGTACAATGCCACCTCCTATCTCGAGAGAGAGTTGGTGCTACTCTCATTGTCTTCCCCAACTCCGCAGGCATTCAACGTAGCGGTTCAGATACGTCTCACCGGCGTCGTTGATATGGTAGCCTTGAAAAAGGCCGTTCTTGCTGTTACATCCAGTGAACCAATCCTCCGAAGTTGCTTTCGAGTGGAGAAAGAGACAGTTGTGAGGTGCTTGTCACGTGAACCTTGTGACATCATTCAAGAAGAGCAATTGGATTCAGATGTCATTGAAAATTTAGCTAATCACCCCTTTGACTTATTGAGTGGTCCATTAACACGACTCTTGCTCGGTCGAAGTCACGGAGGGACTAACATTGTGCTCATCCAGCACCATGCGGTTACAGACAAGCTCGCGATCAAAGCATTCTTTCGTCGCGTAGTGATTGAGTACTTACACAATATCGACAAGGAGCAACGGGAGAGATATGAAGATGTATTGCCAAAACCAGGCTATGCTGCGTGGGCTCAATGGAAATCCAATCATGTCCAGGTTTCCAGGCATGAGTCGGAAACTGAATATTGGAGATTTCAGCTGGATAACCTCCCAGAACCCCCATTTGGGCAATCATCAGGTCTAGCCCAGTACGTTGGAATGTCGAGCGCCTTCTCATTAAATTGGAAACGCACTTCTTCAGGCTCCATGGAGCTACTTGTTACCCTAGTTGCATTGGCCTTGGCAGAGGTTAAAAAGACGTACGATGTGGTGATTGGTATTCCTCATATTGATCGGACCGAACCAGGCACTGAGGATTTACTTGGCGTGTTTCTTGATCGATTGCCGATACGCATCCGTATACCGCTTCAGGATTTATATGATCTTCCGGGTTTCATTCAATCCGTTGGAAGCCTAATTAGAGATGGTTTGGCGCATTCAATTCCTCTAAAGGATATCCGCAAAGTTACTACGCACAATGACATATTTCAGGTCATGGTAGTGTATAATAGTCTGGAAGACTCTATATCCAACGTACTGTCTATCCCCAATGTAAGAAGTGAGGAAGTCTTCCTCAAAACTACTGGAGCTAAATTTCCGCTACTCCTGGAATTTACGGAAGAATCTGATTCTATGACATGCCGAATGGAATATATGGAACACCTGCTTCCATCTTCGGTAGCAATTGCGATCGGCGAGGTCATTAAAAACAAATGGTCACAACTGTAGTGTAGTCGGCATTTCCAATACACTACCGGCTGGCTCGTCACACTTCCATTCTGAGGGAGTTGAACTCTTGGGGGCAATGATTCCTGAAAGTATCACTCTGACCCTACTTGCCACTTTCCCTCAAAACATGATCTACAAGAATGGCATAATTAGCTTTCAATATCTTCTTTAATAGACATACTCCATATTATTCAGACGAGATATGAGAGCCACATTTGCCGTAGCTGTAGTTACCGTGCCCCCTCTATCGTAGACAAAAGCAACTAATTGTTCTAGAACATAATCGATGTTATTCGATAGGGAAGGGCGCAATTGCCTCACCAGCAGCATACAACAAACTGTACGTTTTCGTATTTATATACGAGATATATTTACTAGTTGCACAGGCCACTATCCTTTAAACAAATGCTACGGTGCATATAGGCGAACATTTCAGATATATTATTGCGTCTCAAGTGCAGGTTTCTTCATGCATAAGACCCATCGTCTCACCATACCGCCTCTTATACTGAGAGGCCTGGTTCCATCTCGCCTAGATAATCCCGGACACCAAATGCAATCCTTTTCAGACCTTCATGTAATTGAGATATTGGCACTGCATAGCAGATTCGGAACCACCCTGCTTCGTTAAAATGGTAACTTGAGCCTGTTGAAAGCGAGACTCCTCTTGTCTTGAGACACGCAAGAAGCCTCTTCTCCGCCTCAAAGTCAGTGTCAAGATTACGTAGTCTCGCAAAGACAAACATTCCATAGTATGCTGGAATGAATTCCATCTGGTTAGTGTTCAGAAACGAAGAGACTACGGAATATGCCTGGCTTAGGGTCCTGTTTCTAGTATAAGCAATCTCCTCAACGAAACTTGACCTGAGGATTGCTCTAGATGTAAAAGCCATTGATAGAGATGAAACCTGACTGTGCGTGCTTAACGCTGCACTTAAGCGGACAGCCTTATTAAATTGAGTGATCAGTGCACCCTATGTGAAATTGCCGTTAGTAAGGAGGTAGAACAGAATTGTTAGAATTAGAGTTGGGCATGCATGTTTTACTCACCACACGGATCCCGTTGCATCCAAAATCTTTGCTTAAACTATATATGATATGCACTTGATCATTGATTCCTGTCTGATCCATCTCAAGTGCCGACACAAAAGGAACGGCAGAGTTGGGACTCGAATAGTGGGAAGAGAGGGCATACACCTCATCTGAAATATAATGCAAATTTTGCCGTCGACAAAATTCTTTCAAGGCATCTAGCGTTTCCCGAGGATAACACTGTCCCAAGGGGTTATGCGGGTTGCATAATAGTATTGCTTTGACTGGTATTGGACTTGCACACAGGGCCTCTTCGTAGTGTTCCACGCTCTCCGGAAGAAAGAACTTGTCCAGTGGGACATAGACTGGAAGAATCTTTCCATGAGCATGGATGGAAATTGATATATCTAGACCAGACCAGTAAGGTGTGGCAATCAAGATCCCATCTCCAGGGTTGCAGATTTGTTCAACAAGAGCCGTTAAAGCAAAGCTGCCACCAGCTGCCAAAACAATATGGGAGGCATCGACACTCTGAGCCGGACGGAAGTGGGAGTTGAGCAGTTTCGCCATTAAACTTCGCACCTGACTGGAGCCACCAATCCCGGTAGCATAGGCCAAATCCTATGGAAATACCAAGTGTTAGTACGGGTTCTTGAGTGAGAGAATACCTCCTTTTGCAAATGGTACCTCTTCAGACAGGTCAATCTGTGCTATTCGCAGTTTTTCCAGCAACATTGCCTTCAAAAACCAGTTTTCGGCCGTACTAAGGTCAACAGTAGCCACATCACCAGCCAGCACCGCACCATGTTGACTCAGAAGGCTTGGAATGATACTCTCATTCCTTTGTTCACACTGTGTTGATTGCATGCTGAACAATTTGGTTTCCGAATTGGAGATCACAGGAGGCAGTATTCGCTCTAAAGGGGAGACGGGATATATCCGGAGCAATGAAATATGCGTTCTTGTATGGACAATTAGGTTCTTTTTAGTCGCCGAAGTTTTGTGCTCCTTAGTCGCCGCTGAGAAGGTACTTGCACTCAGACCCTAGCCCTCAAAGGACCACTCGCCAGCCTTGGAATATTTATGAAATGCTGAGAACCTATCCATTTTTTCTTGCATCACCTGCTGGGAAACAAGGTCAAACTAACTGATTTACCTTGGTGGGAAAGATTTAACGCCAGTGCCATTGAGATAATGGCACCATACCTGTATGGTACATCCTAAGATACCCCTTCACATTTGCCTCTCAGAGCCTCACATCCACTGATAGGAAACAACTTTTCAAGAACGCTACTCTAAGCTTATATCACAAAGATCAGGTAATGGTTAATACTGGGGACGGACAGATATTAGTCGTTAACCTACATAACAGGGTGAACAAGAAAAAAGCAACCGCTGGCGACCACTAGACGTCAACAGCCTAATATGGAATGATGATATAGGCTCCATGTTGACTGATATGTTGACTATGGCAGGATACCCTGTACATTCAATGGTACTTCACACTGAATTCTTTCGCAAGTCAGTCTCACCTTACCTGGGCTTTCATCCCTCGGCAACTGAGGCTCCTCATGTATGGAGGAGCTTCATGACAGATGATCACACACCCGTTGAGCTCAGTTGGTGTTGGTCTGCAGCAAAGGACATTCCAAAAGTCAGGTATTCAGTAGAACCAATCAGCAGATCAGCGGCCCAGGGCGCTGATCTGGTGAATGCCACTGCCAATGTCCGACTACTTGGAGAAAGCCTGTCTATCGCCCCGGATATGGACTTGTATCTACATAGACACTTCCGGAATCTCTTAACCTCCCGCCACATAACCCAACAGACTGATGCGACATTACAACCAGGGGTCCCACAGTCGCAGTGCTTTATTGCCTTTGACTTACTCGAGAAGGGAATGGTAGTCAAACAGTACTACCTACCTGGCCAAACAGCAACTCGGGAGGGTTCTTCAAACTGGGATATTATAAAAGATGCTACTCAAAAACTATCTGGGCCTGCGGTTCCCTTACTGGCGTCATTTGATGTGCTCGTCAGCTTCATTGAATCTCTTTCTGCAGAGTCGCAGCCTACGGTGGAGATACTGGCTATCGACTGCCTAGATCCTATCAAATCGCGATTAAAAGTTTATATTCGAACCATTGATACTACATTCCATAGCGTGCTGAATATGCTGACTCTTGGGGGTAAGGCTCCGAAGTCTGATGAAGAAGTGGATTCTCTACGGGAACTTTGGATCTCCGTATTTGGGTTGAATCCGGACAGCTTCGATATGTATCAGCCACTCCTATTCAAGGTGCATAGAACTGGGGGTATGCTTTATTACTTTGAACTGAAAGCCAATGAAGCCCTTCCCAAATCCAAGGTCTACCTACCGGTACGCCATTACGCGCAGAATGATGATCAGATCGCGAAGGGCCTCTCCAACTACCTGGAACAGAGAGGAAAGAAATTATCCGAAGGGTCATACTATCATGCAGTCCAAAAGCTATGGTGCGTTGTGTCCAGCATATTTGAATCACTTACTAATACAGCAATAGCAACCACCGGAATCTTGCTGATGGGTTAGGATTTCATACCTACATATCATGGGCGAGCGATCATAACCAATGGAATGTGACAGCCTACTTTAACCCGGAGATCTATGCTAGCTACCGATCTGAGTAGTGGTACAACAATCATGCGCTTCGTTGGATATGTTGATGCTGTTCCAACTCTTGTCCCTGGGACTTTGTGGTTGATGTTCTGCAAAGGCACACATGCCACCACTCTAGTTCAGTATCTGAGGTGTTTAGGGTGCATTCAATCCCAGTTCTGTTTTGTAAGATAGACGAGAATTTTAGAAAACAGGCGACCGAGAAATTCTAAAGTTCTGAGATGTCCAGTAGCAAGCTTCGTCATCAAAAAGGCCGAAGTCAAATACTCGATACAATTCCAGCGCTATTCAACCGAACATTTTAACAGACTAATCAGTTATTGCCATAAATCTTTACCTGAGAGAAGTGAGGAGGCCAAGCTTACAAATACTTCAGCAGGCAACACAACATGGATTCATTTACTCAATTTTGAATTATTGCTCACGCAGTTTTAGAAAAAAAAAGGCCACTATAATATGGTGGGCATCTCCCTGTATTTTAGTAGTGTACTCGCTGTATTATAGTGAACTGAGTGTTATAATGTAGCAACCACTTGTGGGAAATAAAGCAGCAGTGCTACAATGGATCGGCAAAAGTGACGACGAATGGCACGGTATAATTATAATTTATACACTGTGCTTATGGCAGGATTATAGCGGATTTACAGCGTAAATACAGTGAACAAACCATATCCGGAGTTTAAGAAAATATTTGCACTCATATAGATCGTAGTTCATACTTCAAACCTAAAAAAAAAAAAAAAAATATTTTATACTATTTAAATAACTCAAAAGTATTATTTTAACCTATTAAATTAAAAAGTGGCAGAGATATTACAGAGTGACAGTTGGAAATATTTTAGGTAGATAGCGGTGCACTGTGAGGCCAGTCGTCACTTCTGCCCCCCACTGTAACACTTTTGCTTCCCACTGTAGGTAACAACCTTGAATTTACTCCGTAGTCGTTACTTAGTAGGCCAATTGCGTGGGGCAGTAGGGCCCCTCTCTTCGGGGAATATCTGTATTGTTATCCTGGCAGTAATCGTCGGCCAGTATTTAACCGTTAGCATCTGAACCCCCCGATATCTATTCCCACCACCGTTGTTTCTATTTTTATGTTTTATTTTAATTTATTTCGCTTACTTGAAACACGGAATAAGAAAATGAAAGAAGATAATATCCATCGGAATCATGCAGACGCTAATTCTACGATTGTATTATGTTCTACTGCTTTGAGCATAGCAAAATTGGCATGAAAAACCAACAAAATGGCATACATCAGTATAAGCTATTCGGCACTCTTGTGTTGTCTTTTTTTAGCCTGGATTATTTATCGAAAACGAGAGCCAATTATCCATTTTATAGTATGTCCTCTCATCGGCCTTCCTTTAATCAATTTTTCGGTAGCTCATTTTATACGTAGCTCTCTACCGTGGTATATCCAATTCGGGACATCCAAGGACGTCCAATCTCTGGGCCACGATGGAAGTCTATGGATGGGCAGGGTATTGATAAATTCTTACGTGGCCACGAGTTCAGCCGAGATTGGCGACGGCATGGCGCAGTTTATCGAATTTGGTCCGGCTTTGTCCCAGAAATGTGGGTGACGACGCCACACAGGCCGGTGATTCTGAGCAGGCTCAGATAGGCTAACTATGGAGTTTCAGTGTTCTCACAAGACCAGAGGATGTCAAGACTTTTTATATCGACTCCGCAGTCCACTTCAAATCCACATCAAGCAATGGCGGATGGCTGTTTCACCAGCTCCTCGGGGACTGTATGGGCCTCATCAACGGTGAAAGATGGAAGAGAACACGCCTTGAATTTAATAGCTATTTCATTAATCGCGCAATTACAGAGTTTTCTCCCCAGATGGAACAAGGCGCTGCAAAATACACGCAGAATCTCAAGGGGGGGTGTGGCCACGGTATTGATGTGATACATGCAGGCAACATAAGCCGATTTCCTTTCATGACTACAGCGGAGCACATTTACGGACCTCTAACTAAGCAAGAGAAAGAGAATCTCTGGTCTCTAGGCCAAAGGAGTCTCGGATTGATGGGTAAAGTACTGTCTGGCGGTGTTTATAGATTCAAAGTCTGTCAATACTTGAGGCCGGGGACATACCAAATTTTGAAGAAATTCAACTATGATTGGACTGCTTTCAACGAACAGATATACAATTCACGGAAGGGCTGCTTCCAAAAGCCTCCAATTGTACATGTTTGGGAAAGTTTGGAAGAGGGGAAGGTTTCTAAACAAGAGGTTTGCCACTGCGACTCCCCAGGCTCTGCAGGATGATGTCTAATCTGCCGGCCCCCGTTTAGTTGATACAAACCATGAGCGAGATCCTATTTGCGAATCTCGACGTGTCAACCCACGTTCTTGGTTGGTTGATCATATTCGTTGCCCAGAATACCACGGTACAAGAACAGCTTCGGAAGGAAATAACTGATCAATATGGCGATGTGGTGGAATTTTTGCGCAGAAAGGACACACTACTGCATTTTTGTTATCTTGAATCTCTACGTCTTCGACCATTTACTGGTAAAGTGTCGTTTCCAACCGCCGTAATAATAAACCAGAAATCGCTAAGAAGTAAACAGTTTTTACCATCCCA
Source organism: Trichoderma virens Gv29-8 (assembly GCF_000170995.1). Lineage (NCBI taxonomy): Eukaryota > Fungi > Ascomycota > Sordariomycetes > Hypocreales > Hypocreaceae > Trichoderma > Trichoderma virens. The sequence continues at coordinate 39,456 of NW_014013684.1, forward strand.
GAAACCTCTCCAATGGCCAAAGTTCTTGGAGGATATAGGATTCCAAAAAATGTAAATCCACCCAATCTCTCCCAGGAGCAAACTTTCTGACAATTGAATGAGCAGACAGGTGTTGTTGTGGACACATTAGCAATCAATTATAACGCCGAGTTCTGGGGGGACAATAGCAGAGATTTCAACCCGTATCGCTTTCAGCATCTATCATCCACAGAGGTAGGAAAGATAAAGCTATTTGAGCCTGCCTACGCATCATAACATAGCTAACGAATAAGAAGCTTCGCTATAATTTATTTACTTTTGGATTCGGCTCACGGAAGTGTCTCGGTCAGCATTTCGCCGAGGCTATGATGAAGCAATTCCTCTGCAAGCTGCTGGAAGGTTATGAGTTGACATTACCTGAAACAGAGATCCGAAAAGGAACGGAAGAAAAGTTCAGCAGGGATACATGGGTTCCCATCTCGGATTTACGAGTCACTCTCACTCCAGTTGATTTGCGGAGGTAGATCAACTACAGGAACTATATATATATTGTTGCTATACGTGTGCTGTAAATGTGAGAATATTATAAATTTTTAGTCTTTCTGCCCGCTTGTCTTACGAGCTATACAAGCCCAGGACCCAGTGGGTATAAGCTCGTTACAAGTACATGACAGGCTGAATTCAGCTACTGCTTTACCAAGCTAGTGACAAGATTGCAGGTCTATCGACCTGACTGCCGCGAGCATACACCTTAGAATCAGAAGTTTAACCCTTAGGAATTCTAACTTATAGTAACCGTTTCGTCACCCCTAGGAAAAAGTCTACACAAATAGCAAGACTTAACTTTGGATTCTTGCTCAATAACTATCTGACAAGGGAATGACGATTTAATTCATCTTGTCGAGAGCCGCAAGCTCTGAATCAGACAGCCCAAATCGTGTAACTCTATATATTGCCCTTGCCACCGGTGGTAATGCACTTACACGCTCACTCCATGCTTTCAGATGCGGCCATTCGTTAAAATCCAGGTCGGCTGATTTGGCAATTGATTCATTTGCGAGTGGTAAGATAGCAAAATCGGCAATGGTTACTCTGCCAGGTAAGGCCATGAAAATTTGACCAGGCTCCTTTAACCGCATCTCCAAGAAGTTGTACTCGGTCCTGATATATTTGAGAAGAACCGAAAGGGACTCGCCGATGTCCACGTCTTTAGGCATTTTCATCAGGAGCCATATCTTGCCAGTAGCTCCTAGACCGGCCGTGTAAGACATCAACCAATTCATAATCACTGTTTTTTCGTGTAAGTTTTTGCCTAGATAGAGGCCCTCCGTGTCGTATTTCTCTGCAAGGTAGACCAAGCAAGCAGAAGAGTCGAAGATATTCAGTCGGTGGGCATCGCCACCGGCCGGGTCGATGTCCGTATCCTCCATGGCAGGGACCATTTTGTAGGGATTGACAGCATGAAACCATGTTTCTTTGCTGGTTGATTCGATAAGATGAATGGCATGTGGAATCCCCAGAGCTTCAATCAACATCAATGGTTTAACCGAATTGGCTGTGGATGTTGGGCTTGCTGGAGTGCGTATCAGTGTTAGTGTTTATCGGGACGCTTATTAAGTGGTTTATTTCACCTTTCTTAACATACAGCACCAGCTTATCCTCTGGAATAGCCGTGGGGCGAACAGATAGATCCGGCTGCATTGAATCCATTTTGATGGTCTAGAGAGTTACAGGGAAAAAAGGATGAAGACAAAAACGGCAGGATATTCTTTGCAAATGATGACGGTCTAGTATGATCTATGGTGGGAAAATGTATTGATCGGTTCGGCGAGTATACCTGTAGATATTGACCGAAGACTCCACACCATTACCCGGGAGTGCCAGGTTATAGTACATACATCAGATGCCCGTTTCGAACATCATTACTTCAAGAACCTGGACTTTGTTCCTCTTTGATCATAGGTCTCAGGCGTTGTCTCATCTATGCGCAAAAAAATGGCTGAAAGTACGATAGAGGATACATACCGCGGCCCTCGCCATCAAGGCGAGTACGATCGCTTACGTATCCAGCATGAGCTTGCCAAGACTGCAATGCAAGGAAAGCTGCTATATTCCCCAGTAGATTTGACACAACCCAATCTCCGCGTCCTGGACTCAGCAACGGGCGAGGGAACCTGGCTCATTGATCTTGCTCAATCTGTACCAGCTTCGGCAAGTTTGTTCGGCACTGATATAGCCCCTCAACATTTTATGGCCCAAGACCAACGACCCTCCAACGTGCACCTCTCTCATCATTCGATCTTTGAACCCTGGCCGGCTGAATACCAGGACAGTTTTGATGTGGTCCATCAACGCTTTGTCTTAACAGTGGGTTCTGATGAGGCTGCTCAGGAAGCTGTGAAACACCTTTTTGCTTGCGCAAAGCCGGGTGGTTTCATTGAGCTTCACGAGGGGGACATGTTGTCAATCCAGGAGGGGCCAGACCACGTGGCATTCATGAAGTTCCGCGATATTATGGTCAACGCATGGAAAGCTATTGGCCATCAGCCAAATCCGGGGTCATTTCTAGCGCAGTGGTTGAAGGGAGCCGGTGCAATAGATATCCAACAGGATCGCCAAACCATCAAGGTAGGAGCCGCAGCCGATGATAAAGAGCAAGGGGAGAGAGCGTTGGCCGTACTGCTTCATCTTTTAGACGGAATGAAGAAGATGTTGAGTGGTGAGTTCAATGATCCTTATACTTACCTGAACATTCACTAAAAATGTCTTGTAGATAAACCAGGGCAGCCAACAAGTAGCGAGTTTGATGATCTTCGGCGTGAGCTAGAGCATGAACTCCGCACTGTCGGTAACGTGTACTATTATCACCTTGCGTGGGCAAAGAAGGCCACTGTTGGTTGATGAAATTGAATCGAAATTCAATCTGGAGAGGGCTTAAAACAGCGATATGTTTTCTGAATGAGGTGCGAGCAAAGTGGGTGGTACACCACAGTATATAGAGACGTTCAGTCACCTTATCAAGGAAGAACACTGGTTGAGACTTTGATCCTAATCTTGTATTATCGTATTTCGAACATTTCTCGTGTCTGACGATAAAACCCTGCCATTTGCAGCAAATGAGCCATTCTTAACAGATTGATAGGCCACATACATGAACCAATATTGGGGCTATCTTGCTTTCAAGTTTTCAAGCTGCATTTGCCTCCATGCCGGAAACTTCTATTTTCCACCAGGACTTACAAGGTATATACAGTGATTAATATTGAATCATCTATGTGAAATTGTGCTATCTTGGTGTTTGTTTTGTGACAATGTAGCAGTTAACTCAATTTAGCCCCTATGCTCTTTCAAGTAACTGGCTTAAAGTTTTCTTCCATGTGCCTATTTAAGTTTATTAAAGTAATTCAACCATATGTGTTAGTCAAAAATGTCATTCAAACCCAGCCAGAGAATTATTCCTTCCGATGAGATGAAGTTGGTTACAAGTAATTACAACTCTTCATCCATACTCCCTCCTCACACTGCCCTCCCTCGGTCGTCAGTCATAGCTTGAGAAATCCACCAAGACAGTGCAGTATAGATCTTCGAGGTTCACCGGCACTCATGCCTTTTCAGCACTTGCTAGGTGGCTGTTAGGCTCCGTTGCTTCCTTGGGCGGAGCCTCATCCGTTGCTTTGGGCCAGTAACACACTGCAATCAGTACAGATCCCGCTCCAAGAACGCCAGTAAGTAGCCAAAACGCATTGCGATACCCTTCCATAGCCACTACTTCCATGTCCCCGATGGATTCTCTTTGCGAATTCATCAAAGCATTGGCCCCTGCTAGGAGCACGCTGGCGCCCACCTGGTATGCTGTGTTAAATAAAGCAGCAGCAACAGCGTGACTACCAGATTCAACGTGACGAAGCAAAATGCTCTGAGCCGGCACCATTGCAAGCGGGCTGCCACAAACAAACAAAATCGCGCACACTATTGAATACCAATACCCCCCCCCGTGGTACGTTCCACCAGCTCGTTCAGGCGTTGCGAATGCCCAAGATACAGCGCCGCAGGCCGTTATTACGAGGCCGAGAACCAGAGTCCCCTTTTCCCCGATCAACCTGACCATTGGCGCGGACAGAGCCCCACTAGCTATCGCAGAGAAAGCGCCTGGCTATTTTACAACGAAAGTTAGCTGGTACTTTTGTTGGGACGGTGGTTTTGGATGACAGATAGCCCTTGGGTATGAATGCAGATGAGAATGGGACGCTTACCAAGAAATACACAGCAGTAAGGACGGGCGTGTAACCTAGTAGGTTCACACACAGTTGCGTGACAATAAAGAACCAGGCACTGAAGCTGCCACCGAAGGCAAATATGGCAAACATCATGAGTGCAAACGGGCCCGACCTCCAGACATAGCGAGGGATAGCTGGGTTGGTTACTTTGGTCTCGATGAAGACCAACGAGATGCAAATGCATGCGCCGAGGATTACGCCGACGAGTACGGGGGCTGAGCGCCAGCCAGATCTTGAACCATCATTGACTCCGTATACCAACAGCGCAACTCCAATGGTAAATACAACAGCGCCGAGGATGTCAATGGATAGATCACTAGTTCTGTCGAACTTTGGTAGGAATAGACAGGCTAAAATAAGGGCTAGTCCGGTCAAAATAATGCAAATCCAAAAGATGGACCTCCACCCAACTGAAGAAGCTGTGGATAGGTTAGTACTTGTAGGTTAACAGAAATCGAACCAGAGGGAAAGGGAATTACAAGAGAGGAGAGAACCAACGACGGTACCAATCGTGGAACCCAGAGGCGCACAAGCCGTGTAGATGGCCAATGCTGTGTTGCGTGCCTTTCCGTCAGGAAACGTCCTGCTGATGATGGCAAGCCCGTTTGGAGCCTGAGTTGGGAAAGTTAGTGCGGACAAACTAGTAACTCTTTCAAATATGACTACTTGCGGTTAAACCTGCCCCAATACCTGAAATGGCACGACCAGCGAGCAGGGTGGCTTTGTTCTTCGCAGCGGCGTTGATGATATTTGATATAGTGAGAACTGCTGTACCTGCGATAAAGGTCTTTTCTAGCCCCAGCCATTGACCTACTTGACCCCCAATCAAGAGCAAGGCCGCAAACGTGATACTGTACACAACTAGTACCCAATTGACATTTTCAGAAGTGAAGTCAAGGGCTTGTTGAATGTCTGGCAGCCCAAACAGAACTGCGGAGAGCTGGAATAGATCTAAGAAATTCACTAGGGTTGTGGTGAGAAGAATCAGGTTCCGATCGGTTTTCTCATTGACCCGTCTCCCAAGGTGATAGGGAGGGATGCGCGATGGCTGAAGAGAGGGCATTGGAGATAGTCTGCCTTCGGCGTCAAAACGTTCCTTAGCACTGGCGCGGAGGGGCAAATGTTTTCGGGAAAGAACATCGTCTTCGATTACATGTAGTAGTTGAAATCAATGACGCATCGTCTTTTGTACCAGCCATCACGAGCACCCTGACAGATAGTAGACTCGGCAGGTTCCCGGAGCCTTTTCGGGGACTATGTTGCTTCTCCTTAACATTCAGCCATGCAGCAATTCGTGGTTCGGCCCGGTCCACTTTGATTCCGCGTCTTTTATGTCCGGCTATACCAAGTGTCCAATTTAAGTATATCTATGGTACTTTCAGCCTCAGTTTGTGTGGGGAGATATCCCAGATTTAGCAGTTCAAGGACCGCAATACCCAGATAACCAACCAAAAGGGTTATAGCAGTCTCACAATAACCAATGACATGCCACACCCTGCTACCACCATGCCTATTTCTGAGTCAACGGCGTCTCGGATGGATGAGGCGTTGGAGGTACTGGGGTCAGTCCCACTGATTGGTAAGCCGTCGCTGTGGCATTGATTTGAGTGATTGAAATAGGCTGACCCTGGTGTGGTGTAGATGGGCATAATGATTGGCCTCATCTCATTCGTGGATTTTACGACAATCGGCTAGACGAGCGCTTTGATCTGGATAAGAACCTTGTAGGCCATGTAGATATGAATCGACTACTTCAAGGAAAGTCTGGGGGGGCCTTTTGGAGCGTATACGTCGACTGGTGGGTTCTCAAAGAGTCTATAATCCGATTCTATAATATGAGTTTCGTATGAACCGCTGATGCATGACGGAAACTCTCAGTCCAGAGTCAGATGACTTCAACGATAATGCAGCGCATTTCGAGATAATCCGAGACACAATGCAACAAATAGATCTCGTTCATCGGCTGGTACGACTGTACAAGAAGCACATGGGACTGGTCAGAAGAGCATCCGATATTATAGCCTTGCATCGCGAAGGCAGGTTTGCTAGCCTTATTGGGGTCGAAGGTTTGCACCAGATTGGTAATAGTCCAAGTATTTTACGGCTCTACCATAAGCTGGGTGTTCGGTATGTGACACTGGCACACAACAAGAACAATCTCTATGCCGATAGCGCAGTAAGTAATCAGATTTATCAAGCATATTATTATGGATGCAGTTTTCGACTAACCAGCCAGACTGCCACGATTCCAGCACATGATGGACTGTCTGTCTATGGGAGAAACATGGTTCGGGAAATGAACAGGATAGGAATGTAAGACCACCCATTTATATATTGTAACTTCAGGATGGCCTCTTAACTTTCGAACCAAAAGGATCATCGATCTCTCTCACACTAGCGAGGCCGTAATGCGGCAGACCCTTGACCAGTCAGCGGCTCCGGTTATCTTCTCTCACTCATCAACGTTCGTCTGGCTATCGCTTGGTATTTGATATGTAACAGCTCTGTGCTGACCGGAGAAACCCAGAGCATCTACAGTTCCACACGCTCGAAATGTTCCCGACTCAATCCTAGAGAAGCTCCAGCAAAATAATGGAGTGATTATGATCTCTTTCATACCTTCTCTAACGACTGTGGATGGGGTAAGAGCGACACTTGATCACATAGTTGATCACATCATGCACGTTGCTGAGTTAATTGGATATGACCACATTGGCCTAGGATCTGATTTTGATGGCATGTTCAGCGCTGTCAAGGGCATCGATGATGTCACTCAATATCCGGCGCTGGTCTCCAGATTACTTGAGCGAGGGATTAATCGGATAAATGTGCAAAAAATCCTTGGGCTGAATATTATCCGGGTGCTAGAGCAAGTTGAAAACGTATCTGACTCTTTCCGAGACAAGCTACCAGTCATGGGTGAGGATATTAAGCAGCTATGGAATGATAAGTTCAGGGACACAGTCAGACAACAGTATCCCGAAGCGGAGCATGATTTACCACGGACAGAATTAACCAAGCAGATGAATTAAGAAGTTTTTCTTTTCTGTACTTCTTACTTACACATTCCGTCGCCTCTACCCCACAGGACACTATGTAGATAGTCGTGATGAAACCACATTGTCCACAAAAGACAATCAAATGTCGTTAGAAACCAACGAGGAACCTCACCATCATCACCTTTTAACTTGTGAACCCACACTTCAATCCAACGTGCCACTCTTTGCCATATACTATCAAAAATCCTCTTACCAATCCAGAATCGAAGGGAAGATGTCGGTTCAAAGGTCGGTTGGGAGACCAGCTTTTCTTGGTACTCTGCAGGGAGAGCCTTTTCATGGGCACCGCGGATCAACAAGCCCTTTGAATTGTCAGCTCCTGTAGCTCGATTATGGCGTATTATCAAGCCAGGCATAATCTTGACGCACGCACCATGTATCGTTGAGAAGGTAGTCTTTCCCAGCTCCGGTCGACTTGATGCCTGGCCACTAGTGTCGTGACTGATATCGAGGAGCCGTCTCGCTGTACAGTGGCCGTAAGTGTTGCTGTAGTATATGCAATACCTCCCCTGAATATTGTCAATGAGATAACTGTGCTACTCTGCATCGCCCCCATGTTATTGCCCGGAGAACATATACCCTTCAGTCAGAATCACACGTTGCATATCCTCTGAAGTCAGTTGATATGCGACACCGTATACTGGCGTTTCCTGTTCCCCCTTCAAACGGATCCCTCCCATAGCTGGGTCGGTATAGGGCACACCCATGACATTGAAGCATAGAGTATGCGTGTTGATGGCTGCAACTTCATACTTTTGGGGCTGAATCTTCCGTCGCTTTACAAAAACATCCTCCAACATATTGGAGCCATAAGCAAAGTACCAATGAATGTTGTTGGACATCTTGGTAGGTCTGGATGCTGAAATTGGAAAGAGGCAATAAATTCAAATGCACCCTTGGCGAGATTCGTGTAAAGTTGGATGGCGCGAAGTAATCCGTCATTTCGAGTAGATTGATAAATAAGAAACACTCTGACCAATCGGCCTAGGCCCACAATTGTACGTGTACTCTGTATACAAGCCGAATTAGTCTGTTGGTATAACCAAATCTCACTGATTACATGTAGTCTGGTACCTGATCGTAACCCATATCCCTAACCAAAGAGAGCAAGGCCCAAGACTCAAATCAGCCACACTAATTCACTCAAGTCCCCACAGGACATTGGTTTTACAGCCTCTCATTTCCAATCGCTGCGACTATGTGGTCTCGAGGATGTCACGAAATGTTGATTAATGATTGAGATGCAGAAGACATTGACATTTGATTGGCTCTTGGCACTACCTACTGTTGCATATAAGCAGGCTTCTACTAGGGGCAGGATGTCAATCGCGTATGCTCCTCAATATTATCCGGCAGTATTTTTCTCACTTTCCAACCTTGATGGTGCGGCTATTCATGTACGTTCCAACCTTGATAGTACCTCTATCCCCTGCCTAGGTACTCCTCGGAGTACACCCTCGGATGACAAAACGTGACTGGACTACCCAAGCGTTCGCATATTAATTATAGTGGCCGATCCCAGGATTACGCCATAGTGCTCAACTCTTTAGTTATCAACCAGGAGGTTAACCATTGGCTGAAAGCCGCTGTTGTCATGTCTCGAGACCAAGCAGTAACCCCAAAATTTTTAGAAAGCGACAAGCAACCCAAACTTCGGAGTGCCTGCGATGGCTGCCACGCTGCAAAGATCCGGTGCACGGGAGGCACACCATGTGCTCGCTGCGCAAGAGAGTGAGGAATACCATCAGCACAATGAAGCAGACCCTGTACTAAGAAACAGGAGGAGGTGGGAGCTAATTGGCCTTCACACAGGAATCTACGATGCCACTACAGCTTCAAGGCAAAAATTGGGAAACCGAAAGGTAGCCTGAACAAAAAGACAATAGAGCGGATGCAGCAAATGGCGAAGCCTGCAGGAAACAACCAAAGAGCGCCACCATCAGAAGCCACAGCTCCGCGTTCCGAGACCCTAGCTACAATACCATATGCAGCGAACAATCTATTGTTATCACCTGTCAGTGGTGAAAGCACAACTGCCGATGTTGTCCTATTGCCTCAAAACAGTCATGAGATCCAGGATACAATAAGTTCTAAGCCACTTGCCCTCGGTCATTCTGATAATCTTGTATATGAGGGAGATGATCTCGATGGGATGGAAAATTGGCATTCGATGGTAGCGGCCAGCAGTATCGAAATGGTTAGTAAATTACTACTATTGCAACATAACTAGTACCAAAGGATCAACACTGACCACGGTCAGGAATCTACCCAAACAACCTCACACTCAACTGGTTCGTGCTCGCCCATGTTCCGCGGGGATCTTTGGAGCCTCTGGTAGAATATATGCTATCGAAGCCACAGCTAACCATCCCCAAGACCAAGATCCAGACAGCAGCAGGACTACGAATAAAATACCCATCGGGTATGAAGACGACTCGAGCTTCTGGCGTAATACCACTTTTTCGCAAATATCTGGCGCGATTGACCCATCATTCTCACAACTTTCCCCGTACTCATCGAAGTCGACGCCATCTGGCCAGATCGATCGGCAATGTAGCAACCATGCTTCCATACTGTCGCCATATGCCGGACCATCCCCACCCCACACGCACCCCTCATCTCCCTGCACTTGCTTTGCTATGTTAAGCAGCCGTCTTTGCGAACTGCAAGCCTTATCAATAGCCACAGAACAAGCGCGGGCAATTGACTCATTATTGGTTCAGTCACAGACCACAATACCTTACATTAAAACGCTCTTCAAGTGTCATAACTGCATGAGGGACACGCAAGGACTCCTCATGGCCACTATGGTTTTATCTCGTTTACTGACGTGGACACGACTTTCTCTGATAGATCAAGAGCTTGGCCTGATTTCAGCACAGGTACGCCTAGGAAAGTTCACTGGCTCAAGAGAATTGGGTATCATGGTGACGCGGCTGCTTCTCCGAACTCACTGGTTAGATCTCAAGAGGACTGTAGAGCATTTCCAAGACAGGGTTGATCAGATTGGATACGATAAAGCGGATAGAAGTTATTTGGCTACACAGGCTGAGAACTTTAGGCTGGAACTAAAGCAGTTTTCCGAGAAAGTGCCTGACGTATCACGACTTAGCTTTCTTATGGCTGTATAAGCCGTAAGGGAAATATATGCACAGAGCAACCTTGGTCTGACCGCTAGTGAGAACCTGGGATGTAAGGTGATAGATGATAGTCACTGAGGATATTTCTTGGTGCATATTAAAGTAAGCTCTATCCTTTAGAGCCTTAGATGTAATGATCTGACCTGTAACCTTAACCGTAACGTTCTGATCAAAAGAGTCTTGAAACCTATGCTGGCACGGAACAAATATCCCTTGGAACTAGTTGGTGCCAGTGTCTCAGTCAGACCATCACACATCTCTTGTTTAACTTGATGGGATAGGACTAGCTTCACAAGTTCAATAGATCGGAAATCAAGCCGACTTTAACAGAAAAAATCAATTGTATAAAGATACTATTCCCAAATCCCAAGACCAGCTTATAAGAAAACAATATTTGTGGAGGCCTTGGCGATTGCCAAATCGGAGGTGAATTCTGGCACAATAAATGCCTAAGCAATCCACCCAGAATCAAGAACAGTAGGATGCAGTGTCAGCTACCCCATATGCCCACGTTCCTAACAGTGCCCTGATGGCTACAACAAGAAGAGACTGTCGAGCATGAAAGGTATGCGCATGTAGTCCCTGGTGCGGTTCGGCTTAATGAGAAAGTCGCGTGCGAGCAGTTCAACAAATCTGGTGTAAATGATCATTCCTGCTGAAATGGCATCGAGAACGCCGGAGACCACGTTGGCGGTGAAAGACCCGCTGTCATACGACGTCGATAAGCCCAGGCCGATGATATTGAGATAGAAGTTATGAGCCCATACATGAGACAGAGTGTCCAGAGCAACCAACTGAGGCGTTTGGGGAATAGAATGGCGGATAATGATGCCACTATTACCAAGTCCCTCAATGGCCGGATGGAAGACAATCAGCGGACATAGAGTTTAAAACTCTGCGCCAACAACACCAAAGTTAAGACCGATAATGACAGAGTGGAAGATGATACTGAATACCAAGACCAGGAATGCCGCAATTTGTTCTCGGAAGGTGTATTCAACTTTTCAAAGTCAGACTTTGACTCTAACGAGTAGTCATAAATCTGCTTTCCACTACTAGAATCTTTGTTATTACCAGCCATGGTCACAGCTTCCTCTACAGATGCATGGCGGGCCGTAGCGCCATGTAACAGCTCACTGCGGCGAGACTCGACATATCGATCGGCCAGGAAGTCGACCAGGAAAACGACTATGGCCGGACCATAGCAACCGACGGTGGCCAGGTATACTCGGCCCATCCTCCCGTCATGCCAATGCACGATTCCAGGCCAATCTCATCGTATGCCCGATCGAGCAAATGGACATATGCGGTTGCCACAATGACGCCGGCGCCAAAGCAACGTGCGAATAAATGGACACAGAGCGGTATAAGGATGCGATGAGTGCGCGTAGCCAGCACCGGAACAATGTTGCCAATGTAGAGGTGACGAGAATGACAAAGATGGCCGAGATGCGCGCGCCGAGCCTCCGGTCATAGTTGTTACCACCGTCGCTAAAAAAGCATATCACGTCGCGAGGATCGACCGTCGTCAGGGCGACACTGGTCGGGTCGAACGGCGAGATGTCGGCAGTGGTAGAGACCATGATGTTAATAGGTTGACTACTGCTAATGGTTCAATTAGCCGGCAGCCCTTGACGATAGGAACAACCTTTTATGTTACGAGAAATGGTCAGGGCTGGGTTGTTTCTCATCCGAGTTTTCAGACTCAATGGTCAAGGCTATGTTATCGCGCAGAAGATCAAGGTTTAATCTTATTTTGGAGTAGATCCTGCTGGACAAGCTCCTGATCAAACCTGCTACGATAAATTAGAGGGCGTAATGCCACGTCTGGACCATGTGCTACTAAATGATAACTTAAGACTATCGCTTCCATGAGAAGCATAAACGACTTAAGTGACAGGGACTAGATGTGAAGAGGGTTGGCAACAGAACTCTCCTCAGTCATAGATAAAGATCATAGATAATCTGCTAAGATATAACGAGAATAGCAGCTTTTTAGATCGCCAATAAATGGATTCTCGTGGGAACTTATAAATATCAGATATAAGAAAATCCGCAATTGCTCTTGGAATAAAATACACCGGCACTACGGAATACAATATTTAGAGCAGGCCTGGGAATAAAATATGCCCTACTCGTATTCCCTCACGCTAACTTCTGTGCTCGAGCCCAGAACAACTGGCCTTTAGCACCAGCAACAGGAACGGGGCTCAACTGCTCTGCCAGCTTCCATCTGACCTCTCCGCATCCAGCCTGCTTAAACAGGCCCTCCATATCCGCTTCCGTGAAGCCGTCAGGTCTGCTCACCGTGTGACGCGCACTATGGCCCTTTACTCTTTCCATTACTGACTCCAAGCTCTCGCCACTCTCCCTCAGTTCCTCCTCATACTGGCGCTGTGCTGGTGTGCTGAGATCAAGAGGGGTCCAGTCTACAACCATAAACACACCGCCCACCTTCAGACGCGTTGCAAGCCGCTGCAGGGCACGCTCGGGATCTTCAAAATGGTGCAGAGCCATGCTGATAACGACGAGGTCAAAGTTGCGCAAAACTTCCTCAGGCAGCGGCGGGTCCGTCGGCTGTACGTTATCGGACAGCAGATCACCGCGGACACCGACCATCTCGTCAGTGCTGCAGCTCAGATCAGCGGCCGTCTTCCGGTACTTATCCAGCATGCTACCAGAGACGTCGACACCGACAATCGAGGAGAAATACTGCTTGAGCCCCTTAGAGATGATGCCATCTCCACAGGCATAGTCAAGCATCCGGCATGCACTTTGGCTTGGTAGCCCAAGCCAAGATGGAAATTCGGGCGATTTGAGAAATTCGACGACTTGTTCATGGAGGTCGCGGACCCATTGCTGCCAATCGCCGGGGCTAACTTTGCTACAGAGAGGTGACGCGAAAGGTCAGCTTTTAATGATTTCAATCAGAAGCGCTTGGCGAAATGACAGCTACTGGATGCAGGATAGAAAAGGGCCTACTCGAAGTGTTTGGCATTGATCTCCGCCAAGGTGTCCTTTGTTACGGTGCCCATGCTTCTTCTTGGCTGGGAAGATTCCATCCTTGATTCTCTTGAGTTCGAGGTCAATATTGGCCGTCAGGCGCGTCTCCGTGGAAAATGGAAGCCAAAATCTGAGCAATACAAACGAGTACTTCAGCTTTGCTCGATTGCTATTTTCAGGGGCGATAGTCAACGCTGGTGTCTAGGAACGAAGCGTATTGACAAGGGCCTGCTCTTTCGGGGAATATTAAAGCGGGTGTCACTTTTTCCCTGCATTGTCACGCTTCGCCTTGTCCAGCTAACGTCTAGGTATTATATTATGGTCATGCACCCTCTATCCATCAAGGTTCTCCCACCCTCCCACTACCGGCAAGTTTATCAAGGTTCCTATGAGTGGGGGAATTCGCATTACTTTATGGCATTCAGGGCTACAGGACTGGCGCCCTTAGGTACCTATAGCTAAAGGAAGTTGGTCTCTTATATACATCCATGTAGGTAACATACAAAATTATCGCCCATATCCTTAGCGATTTAATGAAGATTACTACAACATCCCGCCGCCTCCTCAGTGGCATGCACCTTTTCGACAAATGCGCACGCAGTTACAAAATGCTTCCCCGCACAGTAGTAGTTCTTCATCTTTTGCAGCGCCCAGTCTCTGTAGACCAAGTCCTTTGTCTCAATTGCGCCCATGATTAGAGGCACCGGCCATGTTTTAGTCGGGGGCGCTTCCGTTTTTGGCTTCTTCAGCCTCCGGTAGAAGTGGCTGGTAATGGTTATGATCTTTTCTGTATGGGTGCTCTTTGTGTATATTGATTCTTTGGGCTGGTAAACCCTCGATGCACATATTTCTACAGCATGATAAAGGGCACTTCTTGTGAGGTAGGTGGAAAACACATTGTTCTTAGTAGCTTTTGCGCCACTGATGCTTTCGATATTCTGATAGAAGCCAATCTCTTAATGTCGTCCCTCCGATTATTATCATGGGTTCGACTTACTCGCTGAATATCACACGAGGACGCCGTGACGTGGCACTCGTCTGTTGTGTCGCCGCCGTTCCGAAAGAGGTTCCCCAGAAGATCTACTTAGCGACATGTTGCGACGTACAGGGGCTTATGAGCCTCGTCCCGCCGCCGTTCTTCCTTAGGGTACAGTAGACTGTATTCATGCTGCAGAATATCATACGACGTTTCCACAGCCTCATCAAGCCCGAATCGCCCCCCATAGACTGAACAATAAGATCGTTACCTTGAAGAAATAGCGCAGCGTGTGCGTCGAGAAAGCAGAACCATATAGCCATTCTGACGTAGACCGTATGTGACTGATCATGACCACGGAGATCCAGTAAAAGTGGTTTCTAGGCTGAGCATCCGTCTCAAAGAGGTCTGCCTTGAAAGGAGGAGGTCAGTCCAAGCCAGAAAATGCAGAGTCACAGCAACAGCATCCAGGTCATCCTCTCGGGCCAGAAGTTGTAGGCAGGTCTGACCGGCAATTTCGGTTGCGTTCTCTGCCAAGGGATGAATTCCGAGTTGTTCTCTGATACCCGCGAGGCTTTTGCCGTAATGATCCATCGCGCTGGCTTCAGATCCCAATGTCCCATTGCGGAAGAGGTGGGCAGCTGTCCAAGGGTTTAGGGACGATACTACAAACGAATGCCACGAGTTTAAGCGATTAAAGAAGAGTCTTCCTATTTGCACCGTAATATATTCCTACTGTTACGGTGCAAATAGGAGGGTTTTAATAAATAGGTGTGGTTGTTCTAGCCCTGCTCCTTTAAGCTGTATTTTGATGTCAGGCTCTGAGTATAGTGCTGTGCCAAAACGTGATCGGAAATCGTTGAGAGTGATCTGAACTTGGGATTTGATAGTCTGAGCTACGTGTGTTCAACTCAGCAAAAACTTGACTGGTATACAGGCCACGGGTTTCGTCGGGGAATTCATTAGCGACGATAGAGTTGGCAGAATCGTTTCATAACATCGCCGTGTCCGTACTTAAATCCTACTGCTGGTCCAGATTTGAGTCAAATATCCCGTCGATCCAAGGTATTATCATTGTGTCGAGGACTGGGAGGGATGGCAGTTCCAGAAGTTCCGGCTCCTCTCTCTGCAAGTGTGTTTCATTCCATTGGCTCAATGGTGGAGGACTTGTCTGCCGGGGTGTAGTTGTATTTGTAATAGTGTTGGTCTTTTTTTGCGAAGTCTTGAGCGGGCTGTGATATCCTCCGTCTTATCCCTGAACACAAATACAGCATGGGATGACGAGTTGTAGACGCATTTGGCATGCGGGTGACGGCACGATGGGCAACGGGGATTCAGCGTATCACAATGGGGCTTTCTTCTTGTACACGTTTTGCATGGACGCATGGTGAGTCGCGTTGTAGACGAGGGATGAGATGAAGACGACAAATGCTAATGAGCTGCTAATAATAACAAGCTTCCAATATTAGATCTAGTCTTGAGATAGTCGTTGGTGGCGGTATCACGTGACATATGATTTCGCAGCTCAGTAACTTTGTTGGAACAACGCCAAGCTTATATCTATACAGCTGTACTTCGTATAATAGGTATTTGATAGAACTTATGCCTCGAAGGTCTGTATTAGAGGTTTCTTAATGATATAACTAAGCAAAGCCCGTGTCAAGTTGCACTGTGGGGAATTAGGGTATTAGTTAGTTAATATTTCAAATATTTACCTAAATGTAAATAAACTGCAAAAGTTAGCTAAAGTTTATAGATAAATGAGTAAACAAATAGACGGAAATTGATAAAAGAAAAAGATTATGAAAATGAATTAAAGCTTCAAAGGGAAAAAAAAGAATACGCAATTATCTTTGCAATTTTGAGCTCGAATTTCTTATTTGCCAGCTGAATTTCTCGTTTACTAAACCGAAATAAAGGACGATTCGAATAGATAGACAAGACTTCTGTGTTTAATCCGCACGTCTGCTACCTGAAGAATCCCCTCCTCCTATGAATACGCAAGCTCACCAAATATACCTAAATAAGGGCTGCTGCCGATCAGTCTGGTCCGAATTATTCTCGGTATGTTTGTGCTGCGGGTATCTGCTTGAAGGCAATCCCGCCGATGGTCCTGATACTTGATATGAATGCTGGTTGAAAATGATTGATAGCTAGACGACACGATCTAAGCATGCTAAACTTACACTAGTACAATCTCCAAGAAAATTATGGCAGATATGGAGGAATAGAAGCCCCTAAAAGCTGTCTGGACCTTCGGAGACTTTTTCTCGATGAACAGTTGGGGTCCAGTGAACTGACAGAGGAAGTAGCCAAGAAACATCGGAACCTGTAAATATAATCAAAACGAGGTCCAGTCACTGGCAGTTGAGATCTGCTTACACTTGCGGTAGACTTTTGGTAAATCCTGCAATATTTGACGAAACCATGCTCATACCCAAGTCAAAGGAACCGTGTTCATGTAGATGACTGAGGCTTGTTAGGTGTAATTTAGGGCTAGCATTTGGGAACGGTACTAACGGTAGAAAAACGCAAGTAGACCGCTATGATTGGAACGCGGAAGATCTATTGAATGGTCAGAAACAGCTTACAAATTTCGGTGGCTCAGAGCAGGAAACACTGACTAGCGATAAATACCACGGCAATTAAGACGAGAATGTTCGTCGCGATCATGATGTACATCAGAAAGACCTCTACGCACGATTTGCAATTGGGTTAATTGGGAGCTTCCTACCAATATAATTACAACTTATAGCGGCTTCATATACTCTTGGTATATACATCTGTCTTGATTTTGATTGGATATAGGTAATATGATCAATTTAATGACGGAAGATCCACGACGTTACTTGCAAGAGAAAGCAAAGATCCAAGACAGGTTACATTCAAGCAGCCTCTTGTATACACTTTCTGACTTAAGCAAAACTGGCGCTAATTACAAAGCTCACGTCATCGTTGAACGACGTGGTAGCATCAAATGTGTGAACACCGCCATTGCTCCCAATGTAAAGAATGTTGTTGTAGTGGCGAAAATAACGGGTTGGGTAGCCCCAAGCTCGAAGTGAGCTGCCCTGGCCGTTAAGGCCGGCCTGTGGGCAAAACGTAGCATCTTCGGCGAACTGCTTACTGCCGTCATTAGCGTTGAGCAAGAGCGCGAAGTTATTATGCCGAATGTAGCTGCCCGGGGTGTCCTTAGACTCAAACGAGAAGCAGCCACTGTTGCCCAAGCCAGTTCGAACCGTCCAGCTGGCTGATTGTTTAAGGGCAGCAGCGCTGGATGATGAAACGACCTGTGTGTTGACTGTAGAACCAGTGTGTGCAATATATCGTGTAGTGCAGCAGGCTGTGGTTGCTCGTAGCGAGATTGAAGAACCGACAGTGAGCGCTGGACCACTGGTCAGCGATGTGACTGCATATTTGGCGGCTACAATATTTGCTTGCACCGAGTTCTCAGTTGCATCAGACGGATAGCCAGAGGTCATGACTCCCTCATAGAAAGTACCTTGAGCACCATTGCTATTATCGCCGCCAATGCCGAGAATGATTGCTCCTTCCTTGCTCATCGGGTTGTAGCCAGACACTGTTGGGCGCGCGCCGCTGTAAAAGGTTGACAGTGAGCCAGACGCAGCGTTGGCACCGCGGATTGCCCATTGGTTTGGCTGTCCCTTGACGGCTGCAGTGACGAACCGGTAAGAGATTGATGGATCTCCCGCGTTGTTGCCAGCGCTAGAGCCAGAGAATAAGCCGTTCTCAAGATCGGCCATCACCCAAGGACCGCTGCCTGAGCCAGTGCCCCAGACGGTGCTGTCACCAAAATAGATGGCCTCCATGTGGCCATTACCCGTATCGCGACTACTTGTCTCGGCATTGCCGTAGTCAAAGCAGCATGCACCGTTGTAATGGGTACCGTCGAGAACCGCGTACATACCCTCTGCCGCGTCACCTCGAGCTGTGCCGCTGGCGGCATTGTTGCGATAGCCAGTGCCAGGGGATATGAAGACTCCATATGCTTTCTGACCGTTCAGCGTCACTGGCGCTCCAATTGCGCTTGCAAGGTTATCGTAGCCATTGGACTCTGGACCATTAAAACCACCGGGGGGAGCCTGGGTAAGGTGATTACCACGCCCCGACTGGTCGTAAATAATTGTGATGAGGCAGGTTGTGCCAGCACAGAAAGAGTCTTGAGCGGCAGCATTGGCAACGCCACTAGAAAGTGGCGAGATGGTGGTTGTGGCACCATCAGAGCCTCGCTGCACTTGGTACAACGGGCCAGTATAAGCGCTGTATAGGGCACGAGTGGTGCTGTGAGCGGCAACACAAGGCGTGCCCCCTGAGGAATAGATATCACACGGCCCCCCAGTGGCTAGAGAACCTGTGGCAACAAGGCCAAGAGCCGTGCGGATGGGTGGGAGCATGGCTGTTCAGTTGTTTTAAGTAGAAGGAAGGGGAGATAGTAAATGTACACTTGTAAGTGCTTTGACAAGTGTTTCGACAGGAGGCTTCAACAGCCAACGTAACAGAACGGCGATGTTGTAGTAATCATATTCAAAGCTGTATGGCGAAAAGCTCGCCTATTTATACTCGTTTTACTGTCAATAAACGAATTCTTCTTCGACATTCTGGGGCGGCATGGCAACTCAACAAGGAAGAACCTTCTCCTATACTCACGGATTAGCTGCATATCATTTACTAATATTCCTTACTATTTTGCGGATTGCAATCAAAACAGCCTATTTAACCTTGTCAAAATGCTACTATTCATCTCCAATGTTGCATAAACATGGCCTTGTGACGCAGATAAAAGTTGGCATTCACAGGTATCCGAGGTGGAAGACCACACTTCGCCTAACCTGGTGGGTATTTAGGTAAACTTTTACCCCAGATTTGGAGTTTTGCTATGCGCGCCAATCAGAGGCACGCAAACTGACAATGATATTTAAATATACAATGCAATGTGAAAAAAAAAAATCTAGCTATATTTGATTTAGAAGGTAATAATTCCTATGTCGAATATCTCATCACTCTTGACACAATTACGTATACAAGAAGCCGTTGGTGATTCTCGATAACAGCATCACGAAGATCCACCCCATCCCACACCCCTTCAATTCAAATACTGCCCTGAAAAAAATTGTAAAACCAATAGCCTTCAAGTGTCATATATATACATTCATTTACTTAATGGTCACATATAACGCCTATTTGAAGTCATTGGCTATTTCCTTAGTTGCCCCTTCTGTCGCCGTTTGCTTCGAAGTCTCTATCAAGGCGCGCCAGGCTTGCATCCGACCTCAATAAATCTTTTGGGTCTACAT
This sequence comes from Trichoderma virens Gv29-8, assembly GCF_000170995.1. Taxonomy (NCBI): domain Eukaryota; kingdom Fungi; phylum Ascomycota; class Sordariomycetes; order Hypocreales; family Hypocreaceae; genus Trichoderma; species Trichoderma virens. Next base: position 59,205 of record NW_014013684.1, read on the forward strand.
ATCGCAAAAGTATTCGACTAAGGTTGAAAACTAAATTCAGCATTTCTTTTATATTGAACAACACTTTCAAATGGTGTATAACATTCACCGACTAGAAAGACCCAAGAATTTGATAATATCGATAGTTTTTCGCCAGTGATGGATTTCGGAGACCCGTTTGATGTTGGTTTTAGATGAGTTTATTGCGTCATGATTTTGGTGAGACAATTCCTCGTCTAAGTAGTGATTATCCCGAAAGGTAACTAAAATGCAGTATGTCCTATAATTGCACATCGCCTTGTGTTTTTAAGACTCCCCAGTCACTGTCTCTCAGTTATAAACAACATACGCCTGTAGGAAATATTTTGCTCCATTGCTATAAGTTACTATTTATCTAACTTAGATCTTTGTTGTCTGGGCAATTCTTGCATTTTCTCTCCTTGGTATCCGCAAATACTGCAAGCTTGGCAGTGCAACAAATCCGCAAGGCTCGGGTGTGATAGGCTAACATGCTATATATTGATGACGTGTACGAAGTCTAGAATGTCTTATGTCGTAACATATGTATGACTCGGAACTTGTGATGGCACCTAATGGAATGATTCGTTCTTTCTTCCGATCGGTGAAAGAACAGTGGGACTTGTCACACAGTATATCCGCTTTGATGTCTGCCTGTGTATTCATTTCTGTCCAAGCATTGGCTCACTGGTATCTGTTGTGCACGGACATCGGATACGACAGCATAGCTTGATATGCACTCCGTCAATTCCGCTCTATTTCTGGTGTGTTCATTCGCTAAGATATGACCTCCACCTTGTGTACCTTCGGGATGTTTTGTCTCCCTACTTATTAAGCGCCTCGTACGTCAAACACGAAATCCTTGATAATTTGGATGCCTTGATGCCCAATTCATACCGCTTCATGTGTTTCACGAGAGTCTGCCATGTCATGCTTGGGGTTTTCTCCACATATCGAAACCAGCCACAGGACCTCTTGATTACCTATAAAGATCTGGACGGATGTGCTTTCTTGAATCTCTTCAGCACATCCCAACCCATATATTGCGTCTGCTACAAAACCAACTCTTTACCATGATGGCTGTAAAGAAAGTGCTGCTTGCAGGCACTTTGATCTCGGTATCTGCATTCAAACTCTGGCCCGCAAACTCAGTTGCTAGCCTTACTGATCAATTGCCTCTTGGCTTTAACCACCACAACGTTGGTGCGCACCCTACGGCTGATATATCACAATTTAAGTGTGACTTGGTTGAACCTCTGGATCCTTCAAATGACGGACTCTACAGCTCTGATGATCTGTTCTCGAGTGAGGAAGCACTCAAGACTCTGATTACACGCCATCAACCCCTCGTCAAAGTTGAATCTATCTGTTACGACGATCTTGGAGACTTTGATACAGATAAGCGATGGAGACCCTTCGAGGAGATTCCCAAAGTGCTGAAGGACAATTACCCATTGGTGTGAGTCTCCACGACCCCTCACAAGCATTTACCGCATCCACACAAGAGAGTCGCTGAAATCAATGAATAGCTACGAAAAAGCATGGATAGAGACAATCAATACATTTGGTCTCGTATACACTATCGAGGGATCGGACAAGTCACTAGCGCCTGTCCTTTTAACGGCCCATCAAGATGTTGTACCAGTCGAAAACGAAACGCTGAGTGAATGGGATCACCCACCATTCAGCGGCTATTACGATAAGACTAGTGGCTATCTCTACGGCCGTGGCGCCTCGGACGACAAGTCAGCCATTACAGGCCTAATGTCCGCTATGGAATCTCTACTCTCACAAGAAAACTACGAACCTCGTCGCACAGTCATCTTTGCTTTTGGCTTTGATGAAGAATGCTCAGGTTTCCGTGGAGCATCCTCGATAGCCAAGCATCTTGAAGACCGATATGGTAAGGATGGAATCGCTGTCATCCTGGATGAAGGCGGCGCAGGTCTTCAGAAGATTGGCGATGCGATGTACGCATTACCTGCTGTGTATGAAAAAGGATACCTAGACGTGTGGTTTGATCTCAACGTTGTCGGGGGACACAGTTCGACACCAACTCCACACACCTCTATTGGTATGATGTCGGAAATTGTCACCGCTCTAGAGTCAAATCCATTTCAACCAAAGATCATCCGTAATGGCCCAATACACGAGGCACTCATTTGCTTCGCAAGATATTCACCAAATTTTATGCCTCTATTAACGTTCTACGTCAAGACCGGCCAGCTTGATAGAGCTGCACTACTCTTGGCGCAGATACAACGGGAGACGCAATACTTTATCCAGACGTCACAAGCAGTCACTTGGATTACAGGTGGCCAAAAGATCAACTCATTGCCCGAATTTACTACGTTGGGTGTGAATCATCGCTTTGCTCCCCAAGATAGTATTGGCAGCATCCAACACCGTATAGTGCACCTTGTTCAGGGAGTTGTGAAAAGGTACAATCTCACTTTGCAGGCATTCGAAGGGGACAAGGATTATGAGGATTATCTCACTTCGATTAAACATGTCCATGCAAGGAGGGACGATGGTATCCACGGAGCTTGGGAGCCCATCTACGACGGAAAGTTAGTTCTCGAAGCAAGAAAGAGGTCCTATATCACACCACAGTCGCCAACTAAGGGAGCTGTGTGGGACATATTTGCTGGTACCGTGCGCTACACGTTTGCTGATGAGGCCAAGCATGTTATTCCCGCTCCGGGAGCCATGACTGGCAACACCGACACCCGGCATTATCTGAGTAAGTTTTATTATACGCACAACAGAATGGATATTCGCAAGGCTAATCTTGGGATTAATTATAGACCTATCCAAGAATATATACAGATGGAGTCCTGGAAGCCTAAAATCGTTCTCCAACGTCCATGGCGTCAACGAAAAGCTCTTAATGAGTGAACATATCAATATGGTTAAATTCTATTATGATTTTATCCGCAACTTTGATCAGGCCGATATTTGAGGACTTTCAACATGATCGACGACCAGTGATTAGATAGTCTAAAGCTGGTGTGACTATATCTGTTCTTTAGGTGAGATACGAAGATGTTGCTTTACAGAAATGAATGATGGTGAAAATATTCATGATGGTCCAATCTGTACTTGAACTTCAAAGGAGAGACAATTATCAAATGGTAGCTCTCCCATTAGCCTAGAGAAGACTGCAATATTCACTAAACTGATAACCTTGGTCGGTAAATAGACGATATTGTTCATCTTGATATGATGTAAACGATTGCCAATGCCAATTATTTGTTGATGAAAGTTGAGAAAAATACTCTTCGTGTAAAGAAATAATAACACTTCGGATTCAAGTCTCACAGACGGACAGACGTACGTACGTGAAAGTAGTAGTATACATAATTGCACGGATGCTGTATAACTCCACAGTGCTCTATTTCTGCTCATATCCAACACAGATTGACCATAATCCCCCTCCCCTCTTCCTTTCCTCTATCAAAATGACATGTAGCGAACGCGAGATCTGAACCCACGCAGCTCCTTCCGCTCTAGTGCCTAGATGGGGCTTCCTGTAACTAATTCGCTTAGTGAACGTTAATAAAACGAAGAAACAAAGAAACGAACAAACAAGCAACGCTCTTGAATGAAAGTTATCATCCTCGTCTTGTATCATGTAGGGAAGCCGTAAAATCTGGCGTCTAGTACTTTGTTGATTAAGCATAATTACATGTAGTTCTTGTAACTACATGTGCCTACCTAGGTTGAGCTGCTCATTGGTAATTACGATTTGACCTTTTTATACATAGCCTTGGTCGTTGCGTAGTAAGCCTGGCTGGAACGGAGGTACTAGTAGCTGCTTCGTTTCTATAATAGAATTGCGAGAGTAGAGAGGAAAAGTGACCTTGGCTCGCCCCAAGGATAGTCTAGGTTGACAAGGCTGGGGGTGGCTAAGAAGAGAACGAGTTCTTGGCCGTTTGAATTTTAAATTTTTATCCCTAAACTTCGTACATGCACGCCAGCATGCCACAGCCTGCTTGTGAATGGCAAGAGCATGTCATCAACACTTTAACAATTTAAATCAGCGCCGTGAACTATTTGCTGAAAATGACATAACATGAATTATCGCCTATGAATGAAGCAATAGATTGTACATGAATTTTGAATTTGCTAATCGCTAATTACTATATAGGTGGGTGCTTCATTCGCAGTTTCTCATTTTTTTTTCGCACCCTTTCCTATACGATTGAACCTTGAAAGTTGGCCACTGTTCGCATAAAGAAATCAATAATTCTCCACCAGCCTATTAAATCATCGTTACAACACTGCTCTCATAACCGCAGCACCAAACAAAATGCTTCTCCTCTCTTCGGTCTTTATCCGTATTTTGGTTGTTGTCGGTGCATTTGCTTCACCACTCATCGACAACAGGGACAAAACTGATGATAACAACCCAAATGCCAATATTTTTCCTCCCTTTGAAGAGTATGAAGGCTGGGCCATCTGCCAAGGTAAAATAACCAAAGATCGATTCCCAAACTTACAAGCGCCAGAAAAAAAACTGGTGGATGCGTCCGTTACTACCGTGGAATCGATATGACTGTAGTTGTTACTGAATTGCATTTCTACTTCAAAGACAATGTCAGGAGCGCATGCGACCGTGCTATCAAGTGTCTAGAAAAGCCTGATATATGCACCAATTAGGTCTAGAAGCACACTTTCATGGTGAACCAAAATAGTGGCAAACGTTCGTGTGCACTCTATAGCTCACCAAACCTACCAACAGGCGTCACACTACAGTATAACTTAGCCAAGAGTAAGGGTTTTCAATCGTTACAATCAGCAAATTAAGCCACAAGTTGGCGCCCTTGCCCCTCTTACGTTTCTTGATGCTGCAAATACCAAGCCGGACATATTTAGTGTCTCTGGTTTCATAGTACAGGACCAAAACAAGGCGCAGTATTGCTAGGGCAAGGTTGTATCAATCAAAATCAACTTCGGTTGCGGAAATCATAGGCTGTTCAATATTAGTAGTCTACGCAGAAAGTATTTGCCTAATTGTACTTTATGATAGTTTGAATGTAAATTTTGATAGCACCGTCCATGGCAATGAAAAAATTGTTGCTCAATCAAATAAGATGCTAATTTGAATTGTGATATTAGGCCATGCGCTGCTTTTACTCATGATATAGAGGCCCAGAATCTCACAACATCAAGTACGTAGAAATTCGTTATGATAAAGACAGCTAATTTGAATAATTCGAAATACTATGTTAACCTTTCATGATGCTGCATCCAGTAAACACCAGTCTTGCTGTGGATTATTGGCATACTTGCTGTTTAAGCTGAGTTTGGGTCAGTCGAACCAGAACGGAAGAGGCAGGACTATTGATTGTAGCAACACAACCCAAGGTCGTCATTGTCATAAATATACAATAGGACGAGTAGCCGTGACCATATCCCCTGCGGCCAAATAGGGGATAGATGTAACGCTCACAAGGGTATCTAACCATGATTTGAAATGGGGAGACAAAGCAATATACATTGATCAACAGCTTGGCTATGCAAATCAATGTTGTTTTTCAGTACTCTTCATTCTTTTTACATCAGCTTCTTGATTACATTTATTAAATTAAACGAACGTCAACTTTTAAGAATGACCAAGATTGCAACCGTCGTGGGGGCGACTGGTAACCAGGGAGCAGCCGTTATCGCTGCCTTGAAGCAACATGGAGGTTATAAAATCCGCGAAGTTGGGCGACGACCCGAAAGTAATTCTGCCAAAGCTCTCCGGAAACAAGGCGTAGAGATCGTAGAGGCGGATATGAGTCACTATGCGTCCCTCGTCTCCGCCTTTGTCGGATCTCATTTTATTTTCAGTGTAACAGATTTCTTTGAACTTCTTGTAGCAAACAAAGGCGCGAACAAAGCAATGGATATTAAGGTGCAACAGGGCAAGAATTTGGCAAATGCTGGAGAGGCAACACCAACTCTAGAGCACTATATCTGGAGCGATCTCACCGGAGCACTCACCAAAAGTGGAGGTAAAATGAAGGTACCACCACACTACGATAGCAAGGACATTGTGGATCAATATATCCGAACCAAAAAAAAAAAAAAAGCCTAATACCCAAGACAACCTTCATGCTGATTGGATGGTATTCCATGAACTTTACTTTCCCGTCCTTTAAACCAACCCTGCTGGAGTGTGCTGGGAGGTATGTTCTTATTGGAGATTTTGTTCCTTCAAAATTCAATTATCTAACGATTGGGGACATTCGGAAGAATCTTGTGCCTTTTGTCAAAGCCGTGCTAGCTAAAGCCGAGATGAAAAATGGGGTAATGGTGGTTGCGTTGATTGGGACATTCAACGTCCAGGATATGCTGCAAAGACTAGCTTACATACGCGGTAAGGAATTCCATTTTATTAAAATAGACAGCGGCACATACTATAAGTTGTTCCCTTTGTGGGCAGAAAAAGGAGGTCTCATGATGCAGTACATGCAAGCGATGGGAGACTAAGCTTGGATAGACGCGAAATATCCGATGGTGCTCCCAGATCAACTGGGTATTGATACGGGATGCATAATATCTCTTTATGACTCCCTTGATACGTTAGAAATATAGGTAGCACCTAAATTATAATTGAACCTAGACATGGTTACTATCCTACAAATGGTTTGTATTGTTTATCATAGAGATATTTTAATCAATATTTTGTGACATTTCCTTCAACTTCCTCTGCCTCTGGTTCGAATGATCTTGGATTTCAACCCCCTAATCCAGCTTATTTCAACCATTTATCTGGCAGCAGGCTTAAGAAAATCCACAGTTTAAAGGCACTGAGAGTAATATGCATTCCCAACCTTGCAGGTTCCTGATGAGCAGCATGTTGGACCTTGCCAGCCAATTCCACCACATTGCCCATACAAAGCGGAGCAGCCGCCACCAGTAGGGCCGGACCCAGCTGCCGAAGTGGTCGTGGTTGGGCCACCAGGGTTCCCGGAGTTAGACACAGACTGCTGCGCGGATCCGCTGCCGCTCCAGCTCTCAACGGCGATAACCTGGTAGTTCATTGTGCCGAGATGCAAACCAGCTGCCGCCCACGCATCAAAGTGGTTCTGGACAGTGATGGTGCCATTGGTGCGCGCCCCATTTCGGATAGAGATATACTGGTTGAAGGTCGCCGTGCCTATGATGGAAGGCTCGTTGACGCGTGTGTTCTCCCAAATAGCATAGGTGCCTCCATCACTGCTGACTGTACCCTTCTGTGAGCCGCCTGTAGAGATTCCGACATTGGTATCCATGATGTAGTACTCGACAAGTGGGTTCGTGGTCCATCCGTAGACTCCAAGACTACCGAGTCCACTAGCAACGTTGAACGTGCCTGAGTGAGTAATGGGACTGTCGTATTCAACATGATTAATTATATAGTATATCCATCGGGATCAAAATAGATGAAAATGGAGTATGAACACGCAGTAACTGATAGACACATACAGATTGCTGCCAGGATTCCAACCAACACCAACGACGAAATCCTGTTGGGTATTCCAATTGAGCGAGAATCCATTAGTCGCTGGTGTGAAATTCACTGTTCCGCCGGTGGTATAATCCTGGTTGTAATTCGTGTTAGATCGACGGGTGACGCTGCGGCGAGAGAGAGGATGGTCAGGGCCGAGGAAAAAGTTATATGCGTCACGCGTTTCAACTTTTTTCTCAGCAGGATCCGTAGGGGCAGCGAGCGAGGCCGCGATGACCGAGAGGCCAGCAACGATACGGGAGAAGGCAACCATAATAGCTAGTAGCGAAACTCGAGTGAAAGACCAAGTTGCTATTGGAGATGAGACAGATTGATATAGGATAAACCATCATCTCATGAGCTTTACGGGAAGCTTATATAGTTATACTCGGTGGAGGCAATATGTATTCTGTCATAGACAGAATGAATTCATTTGGGCGTCTACCTACTTACGAATCCGACATTTACAGCTTACTAGCACACGTATGGAGAATGGTAATTCTTCCACCATATCAGCCTGAAATCTTTCCATCTCCCTTAATCCGAGCAGAAAATTTGACTCGGAAGAATTCAGATGATAAACGAATAGCCTGTGGAAGATAATTCCTCTGGCTATCGAGGGATGTATTAAGCAGTTTTAGTAAATATCGTCCTTTACAGTTTAGTGAGTTCGTGGAGAAAAAAGTAAGACAGGATGTAGTTATCCATGCTACCTTATTAGAGGTTAGGACCTGGGTTAAAGCAGTTTGTCATGGATGAAGTTTATCCAGAAACCCTGACTCTGCTAGAACATACGTGCCTCTAATTACTGCACCTAATATTTGTTTATTTTAAAAATGCAACTTACACATGCAGCTTAGAGAAACATTGGCAGATTAACCTTGGCGCGGGGTAAAATAATTTCTGGAATCTCATTTTTACCGCACTGATTAAAATGTAACGATAACTCGGACTCCGGCAAGTTGAGTGGGGAATGGGCTTTTGGCGTATAAATGGAATAGCCTTATTCTATAACCATATGCTGTATGCAAGTTTAGTCCAACAAATCAAAGAGTAATAAGATGGAGAAGAGTGTTTGGTGAACCTATGCATACATGGCATTGTGGTGGCAATATTGAAGAAATACTGTGATACGAGCGATGAAAAATGAACGTCTGATTGAGTTAAGCTGATATCGCAATTAAATAGGACCACCAGGCATCATTGCTTTGTAAAGGAAGCCGATTGCAAAGTCAAAGCTATTCAATAAAATGGGAATGAAAATATGGAATATTTATTGTAAACACTGATATGTTAAAGGCCATCGCCAATAAGTCAGCTAGTTAAAGCGCCGGTGACTGCGTTGAAGAAAGCGAAAGGGGAATAGGTATAATCCACAATGGGCAAGAGGGGCAAGATCGTTGAGGTTAATCGGACGCTTATGTGTATCTTGGCTAAAATGCGTAAGAAGAACCATCATGAGTTGGTTAGTCATGAAGCTACCTTAGCCACCTGCATCGCTCGGCCGGCCGGCTACAAGAGCATTGCAGTTCTAACTAGTACGTCTATTAGGTTCCCGGCAGCCACAAGGTACCAGAGATACATATGTATAAACTAAAACAAAGAGATTTGCACCATATATTCGTTGTGAAGCTGCTCATAATCAGATATACCACATTTTCGGCCTATAGTGCTAAGGGGAGATATTAAATTCGGCTGAAAAATAGCAATTGAGGATAAAATTCTTTGTGGAGTTGACATACATTTTCTGTCCCTGCCCCAAAAATGATGGGCATGGGGTAATGTAATACTGTGAGGCTGAGAACGATCAAGCCACAATTGCTAGGTAGGTAAGGCTGCCATGTTTGAATGCAGGATATAGCTCTTTGCTATGTTTTGCCTCGCACCTTGATTCCAAATGATGGCTCAATAAAATGACAAATATTCAATTAGCATATAAGTTATCCAATGAGGAAAATTGTAGGGTAGCGGCCGAATGAGACGTTAGAAATAGAAGCGATCGCATCAGCCCCATGGTGACTGACGCAAAGTCTCAATAGCGGTCTCAAGGCCATAAAGGTGACGAAGTGCGGTTCGAAATGACCAGTAATATATGAGGATACAGAGGGTAGAAGTTAATGAAGCTAAATGAACATTAAAGCAAGAAGGACTTTAACTAATATTACAGTTGTACTGGATTGCGGCTCACTACCTATGTTGATCACAAGAGTATTCTAGGGTTACATAACAATTGGGTACAGTACATCGGTGGGATGACAGTTATGAAACACCGAACGTTTGTACACTAAGCCTGGTCAGGCGCTTGGTAACTGAATCTTAGGGTCATCAGTGCTGGTGGATACGTCACGCCCGAAATTGATCTACCAAGAGCTTCTTCGGCGATCCTCACCCTATGCCTTTATCCATAAGCTGCTTCATATGGATAATAGATGCCCGGATCGCTGATTGGCTCACCAGGGCAGAAGATCCCTCACAGCTTCTCTTCAACCCGGTTACAAGATCTTTCATGTAAAACGTCTACCACAGTGCTCCTGTTACTACCTCAACTATTCATTTCGTTGCGTTGCTTAAAAAAAAAAAAAGGCAGCCTCCCGTAACGATGCTAGAGCTCCCCAGATCCCAAAAGGTGAAGGTAATCTCGAATAAACTCAGCGCACTTCTCAAGCTACTCACCCGCATAGGTGTGCCTTACACGTATGTATTATCTGATACTCCAATACTCCAATATTCCATCTTCTGTTATTACTGCTGCGAAGCGCATGTTTCTCACATTCCTGAAAGATGTATCGAAATCCTTGTCTTCGACTCTGAGAAGCACCCACCGCAGTCTTTATGGCCGCATTCGTACCGTCATCTTGAATAACTGTATCGATGCGACAAAGAGTGTTACGGTTACGACGTCTAGCATCTAAAAAATACTTCTAGTTGGTGAAAAGGGGGGGGGGGGTGTTTCCCTTGTGAATAAGTCCACGAAGAGTTGCTTTTTTTGGTCTCGTCTTGGCAAGATGGTGACTGATTGAATATTTCAGAACACATACCTTTACTTATATGAGCTCCTGGGAAAACTCTTGAAAAGTGACTGGATATAAACGTTTTAGTAGAAAAGTAAGAAAGGAAGAGAGGATTGTTGCTGTTGGGATTGTAGTGCTTGAAATGTCAGCCGATTTATTTGTGTAGTATTAATTTATTAGTCTGCTGGTGCCTTGTAGTAGTCTCATCTCTAGTCGTCATTGATAGCTATGTCAGTTATCCTGACCACGAAAAATTATCCCTATAAATACTGCCCCACTTCTATTGCATTCCTTTGACTCTCAGTGATCTTATTCTGGTGATGAAGCAGCAGGTGCCTGTTTTTCTTGTGCGGATGTGGGAGAGGAGTCTTTTCCTTGCGTCAATACATCAGCAGCTTCTTTCTCTTGTGCTGACGCAACGGGGGCTTCTTTTTCTTGGGGAGTGATGCCTGCTTCTAGATTCCTTTGCTGCATGTATCGCTCTCGCTCCGCTCGCTCTCGAGCAAGAAGCTCCATCTCTTGTTGTGTGCCCCTTTTCCACATTCGTGGAAACCTAATAAAATCAATACTCATCTACATCCCTGGGGATATATTTAAGTACTTACCACCACCAAATAAAGACAAACGCAACACCACAAATTGCACTAAGACAAGCAACCGGTATTACCCAGCTAGGAGCCATGTTGTGAATTATAACCCCACTAAGACTGTGAAGCTGTGTTGTCTTATTACAAGGGTCGGCCGGCTAATATTGAAGTGCGTGTAGTTTTTCCAGAGCTACGAGAGTGTGTTGCAGATAGAATTACCACTGTTCTTTGCTCTCGATCAATATGTATCCTCCAATCTTACAACAGCTACTGCTTCTGCAAGCGAAACCAAAGCTTTTTATGCTGTCTCAGGATGTTGTAGGATTCAAGTACATGAAAACTGGCAGGCAATCAGAAGACTAATCCAACAAAAGATCCAGAAAATGGCCATTGACTATTCCGTATTCTCTTCAAGCTCGTTGAAGCACCGCCGAGGTAGACCCGGTTATGTAGGCCAATTATAACGAGAGTGGGAAAAAAACCCCGGACTGATACCGTATTCTCGTGAAAATTCATAGTGTTGGCTATTGCTTTTGCAGAGCTAGGCTAACGCAATAGAGCTAGCCTAGTGACTATCCTAGTCGACACGGGTTTATTTGCGGAGAGATCCATAATCCAATAGTATTTCGCGGGAATCCGGCAACATGCCCACCCACACTCAACACGTTCCAATGGCTCACGCGTATTTCTTTCAGAGCAAATCCTCACAAAATTACTATAGGTGGGATGCAGTATTCCACACCAAAAAAGGCCCGTCTTTGCGGTGCTATCACGGACTAGATGCATAGTACGGAGTAGCCTTCGTAGAATCCTAATATTTTTAGAACTGAAAAATATGGTGTTCCAGCGATTTGTGGATCCAAAGATGACGTCCCCGAGCTGATGAGATATGGTTGTGGCCGTACCACCACCACTTGACATCATCATCTAGGGCTGAGCTCAAAGGCTGAAGACCATACCTCTCTATAATGCCAGCTGGAGTGAGGGAGAAATGCGTCTGGGACACATAGGAGTTTGGTGGCCGTGCATTGCAAATCGATGGGTGGGTCACCAAAGTCAAACTCATGGAGGTAAATGCAGGAGAGCAAACGAGAGGTAATGGAACGACGCTCGATACTATTTTATTCCAAATTCAAGCTCAAAAGCACCAAACAAACATGTTTCGTCGGTAGGGTGCTATTCGGGATTTAACTCGCTCGCCTCCGATGGGCCTGCAATCTTTTTGTATTGGGCCCAAGCTTGATGGCATAGTCACCAATGACACTGGCAACGCACTCATCATTGTTATGGGAAACCTACGATCCGTCAGTGGAGTTGCCGGCGACTCGGCGGTACTATAGCATTATTCCCATCGAGGTGTTGATCCATCACGATTCGTCGCCCGGGCTCTCGTGTCAATAATACACCACTTATCGAATTCGCAGATACTAGGCTGTTCATATTAGTCGACTCTAGGTGTTATCAGATAGAATGCATCTTCACAAGGTAATTTGACTCCTTTTGAAGCTGTGTGAATGACAGGAACATCATCCCTTGCGTCAGCATTGGGGTCTTGTCTTGCAAGGCTGCAGCCGCCCTTTGTCAAATGGGCTGACTCTCATCCGGGGCTCCACCATGGGCGGCGCCGCTGCTATTCCTTTCAAGGACATCGTGGTCCACTGAGCAACCATGTGACACTCGCTCGTCCCGTGATGTAGCCCACGAGGAAGAGGGGGGGGGGGGGGGGGGGAATGGGAAACACGATAATGTGATGGAGACGTACCAACATTACTGAAAAATGTCGAAATTACGAGAGCAAAAAAGGCATATCGTCGGCGATGTATAGTCTGCGTGACTCCATACGTCGGCGGACTCCCCCCCCCCCCCCCCCCCCCCCCTTTTTTTTTTTTAAATTCGGTTCCAACTCTATCCAGTGAATAAATAATATTACGCATTGGTACATGTATATTCTTAGGAGAACGGACATAGTTCGCCAAGGCTCGCCAGTTACTTGGAAAAAAAGCCTCGCTATAATTGCATATTCGTAACAGAGAACCCACGCAGAACCCAATTCCACAGTTCATCCCGAAAGTCTCTATCAAATCAGTGATTCGAATTTCACCAGCTCCATTTAGTGATCTTGTGGAATGGATAAAGCCAGTACTGGATCTCCACAATTTTTATACTACTTATTATTAAATCTGCCTACAAGTACGGAGTACGGAGTAGCCCTGCCAAAAATACGGAATATAGATCAAATCCATAATATTCTGATCATGGGGTTAGACTATTGGCGTGGACGAACCCAGGCAGGTTCTTCCTCATGTCAGGGAGTCAGGTAGGACTCACTGTTCAATTGCAAAGGCCAAAAAATGGCGAACATTTCTCCTTCCAGTGCCGAAAGACACCCAAACCAGACAATTCTTGACATAGAATCCGTCTAGTACTAGATAAGACACGTTGGCTGCCTCTGTCGCAAGGGATGGATTCAAGAAAGGCCTCAAATGTATTGAGAGGGAAATAGCGGAGCCTTGCCGCCACCCACGTCTTGTGACCATAGATACAGAGTTACCAGTAGTGGGCTGGACAGGTTCGAAAACGCATTGAACGGGTTATATGTATAGTGTGTAATTATTTGGTAAAATTGCATCTTTATCGCCCCGACGTTTATGCGTCATTATAATTGAGCCAAAGACGCACTTCTGGACCTTGGGGCAATTCGTACAATTAGGTTGCCGTTTTCATGGCGCCGCCGGGTATGGGGCCAAAGAAAGAAAGACTTGTGCCATTAACAAAGAGAAGGAATCTTTAGAATATATGGAAAGGACCATGACTTTTAGAAACTGATGGTGTAGATTTGTGTTCTGTAAACCGAATTTATAGCTGAGCAGAGCTATTAAGAGTAGAGGAGGTTTATACATTTCTTGATTTGGGGATATTAGAGGTATCCGGGATGCGTATACTTGTTTGTACCTAGGTTAAAAAACACTAATGCAGACTGTAATTCAACACGTCTTTATTAGGTCATTGGCTTTTACTTTCGTCAGAGATAGATGTTTGTTGCTAGAGTGTTCAGTTTACAAAATTACGCTAATCTACCTCTCCCTGACCTGACAGATTATTACATAGAGGTGAATTTGAAATCAAGAGGAGAGGTTCAATAATGCTGCAACAGCTAAAACGTATCATATAAACGTCGAATGGTGTTGCATCTGGTAGAGTAATAATACAAAAAGCTCTCGCGGGTGGATTTTTAGCTTGGAAATCTGTCAGCGCCCCCTCCTGCGCGTAGCAGCTAAAAGGTGGGGGCACCTATAGATATATGAGGGAAATTTATAATCAGATGAAAATAATCACTTTACCATTTCACACAATGTCAATTTACTTTCTGCCTACTCTTGTTTTAGGTGCATAGTTACATACTGACTAAACGAAAATGGAGAATGCGTCCCTCGACCTCCCAGCTTGTAATACATGCCGATCTCAGAAGAGAAAGTGTGACAAAATCCAGCCCACTTGTTCTCAGTGTTCATTGTATGGTAATAGGTGCAAACCTCATCTACGCATAAAATGCTGATAATAGTACTAATTTCTTTCTGGTTCGGTAGAAGAGCTCAGTTTTGCAGCTACTCACCTAATATCAAGGCGAACAAGAAGCGGCTTTCCCCCCAAGCCGTAGATAGACATGCAGCGACAGATATCAACCAGGATTCTGCAAGCTGCTCCTGCTGTCCTGGGGTATTAGCTGCCATAAAACAATGGCAAACCCCGGCGACTGACTTTCCCCCTGTTGTCTATCTTGATGAAGCAATGTATCATGAGCTACGTCCTCTTATTCCTAGCGCTGTCACTTACAACACACTTTCTCGAGATCTGCTCACGTGTCCAGGGGAAGCAGATACAGATATCCCCAAGTATGTGTCATTATATTTTGACGTAATCCAGAAATGGCTGCCTATTGTATCCAAGGGACGATTTTATGCGTATCTAAGAGAGCGGCGGTCTCAGCTTCCTGCTGACGTGGCCCTACTTTTGCTTTGCATGCAACTAGTTATGTCGAACCCACAGACATGTTCAAGTTGGCAAAGGTGTGAGCTTTATCTAGCATCAAAGCAAGGATTTGTTTATCTGGAAGCTGCAGGTCTGCTATCACATGCAGGTCTCCAGGCAGGCGTTTTGTTCTCTCTCTATGAGATTGGACATGCAATATATCCCTCCGCTTTCCTATCCATTGGAGCCTGTGTCCGTTACGGAAGCGCTATGGGCTTAGGCAGTCGAAATGAATACAAGCTACAACGCCCTTTAAACCAGTCTGACCACGAAGAAAGTAGGAGACTGTGGTGGGCAGTCTTACTTTTAGACCGGTACATTAACCCGTTTCCCCCTCTACCCTTTAACAATATGTTCATCACATATCTTCTCTATATTGCTGTATTAACATAACTTTACAAACTTCAAGCTTTGTGCACCTTGGTCGCGTGTCGCTAGTTGGTCATATAGAAGATCCTCCGGATGATTTACCCATTAGCACTGCCCTCGACGTAGGTTTCTAAACTAGAATTACTATTATTTGCCAATTTTATCACGCTCAAGCTAACTTCAATTTACAGTCTGAAGAACTAGCGGAAGCTACTAGATTCAGTAATAGCGAACAAGAAAGGCGAGACCAGGGTTGCTTTGCGCTACTAATTGAGTCGACAAAACTACTTGGGCAAGTTCTAAAAAACACATCTTCAAGACAAAGCAATTTTCTCAAGAATCAGGCGTTCCAGTTGCATGAACAGATCAACCAGCTTGATAATACATTGAAATCATTAATACTTGCTTCGGAAAATGAAGCAGCTAAGTGGGATCTTGATATTCAGAACCAGCTTTTTCCTTGCTATAGGTAAGGTGCTGCCGATGTATTCTTCTTCCCTCTTCATTGCTATTAACTCGAAATAGTGCAATTTTAGTACTGCACCAGTATCATTACAAGCGCGTCAGACAGCGCAGTATTGGTTTGGAGTGGGACAACGAGATGCATCTTGCTATAAAGCCAATCGTAGACAGAGTCATCTTAGCATGCAAAGAGATCATCCAGCAGCCGGAACAGAAGTTGGACTTTGCATCACCCTTCCTTTTGCACAGCATCTACACTGTAGCGCTGGCAGGCTCAAATCAGCACAGAATGTCAATGGAAAACAAATACATGCTGCAGAAAGCGCTCGAAAAGCTTAGTGGCCGATGGAAAGCAGCAGGTGCGGTTGTATAACTATCATCATATGAAGTGCTACAGAATTGTATAACTAACGTTCATTTCAGGCGCTTACCTTGAGATGTTGGAGGCATACAGAGTACTACGGCTATAATATACTCCTTGCGGATGATATGTTGGAATCAACTTGTGCGACGTAAGAATTTATTTCTGTTAGTTTTTTTGTGATCGGTAAAACATTTCATGGACCTTGATAGTATTTTATGAGAGATAGATAAAGAACGTGAAGCGAAGCCTGCAAAAGTAATTCCAATCCAGCATCGAGTAATCAGCACCTGAGTTGATACTCTTTCATCAAGAACAATAGCAACTCAGATCTCCTAAACACTAAGTCTCTTTGCAGGTTGTTTTGGTTAGTCATTGGGTGATAAGCTAACTTGGCTTGGGAGTCATTTTGTAAGTTGCCTCCTGCAAAGAGACTAAACTGTTATTTGAGTACAAGTAGTATCTATCCAGTCTTAGTTGCGGCCGCGGGGCTTGGCGGAGGCGCCCGCGGCCGCGGGACATGCCCTTTTCAACTTACCAGTTGTAGTCTAGCCCTCAACACACATCCATTGTCAGCTTTCAGAGTTAGACGAAAGGGGGTCCACGGAGATATCGACCACTTTGAACATACCATGTACATAGTGTCTAGAAATGAGTATATATACATACTATGTTTAACGATAATAAGCCAGGCTTTCCCAACTTTCTTTGGCAATATTCAGGTGCAAAATGTCAGTTATTACTTGGCGAGAATCTTTCCCCCCAAAACCTCAATTTGCTGAGAAGGACATCCCGGATCAATATGGCCGCGTGTTCATAATTACAGGCGGGTCATCGGGTTGCGGCTACGAAGTAGCAAAGGCAGTCTATAATCTAAACGGTCGTGTCTACATCGCCGCTCGCTCATCTGAGAACGGCCAACAAGCAATCCAGCGAATCAAATCAGAACCTGCCGCTCAGCATCCTTCCGTTAAATCGGGGAAAGGCGAACTCTTTTTCTTGAAGCTTGATCTTAATGACCTGAGCTCTATCAAAGATTCTGCAAAAGAATTCCTCTCACGAGAATCCCGTCTCGACGTCATATGGCATAATGCTGGGGTAGGAGGTGTGCCGCAAGGTTGTGTCACGAAACAAGGCTATGAGACACACTTTGGGGTCAATGCTTTGGCGCCTTTTCTGTTTCAACATTTCCTTAATCCAATATGCTTACAAACTGCGTCGCGTTCAGACGTACGTCCATATGCCACCAGGGTCATATGGGTTAGTTCTTCCGGCCACAGGGGCTCTCCAAAGCCAGATGGTGTGAATTGGGATGACATGAACATGCATTCAGCCAGTGGCCTGAGAGCCATAATGAAGTATGGTCAAAGCAAGGCTATGAATGTAATGTGCGCTTATGAATTTGCCCGCCGCTATGGGCCTCGAGGTCTTGTTTCTCTTTCCCTTCATCCTGGATCTTTGAAGTCTGGATTCCAGCGCAATCAAGGAAGTATTTTTAAAGCGATCACAAAGCCACTACTCTACGATCAACATTATGGTGGCTTGACGGAACTTTTTGCGGCATTTAACAGAGATGTAAACACAACGATGATAGATGCGGGCGGTCGTAATGGGGCGTATATTGAACCATGGGGAAACTGGGGGACTATGGGAGAGCACATCCTGGATGGCCTTTCAAATCGCAAAACAGGAGAACGGCTACTGGGGGCGTTTGAGATAATGCTAAAGGAGTATATACAATCTTGAGATATCAGGCGCCGTTATAAACCTTCCAGCCATCAGGAGGGGTCAGAGGATACATCATTATATGTGTAAATAGCATTCGTCTGCCAATATGAGCATATATTTCCCAGTTAATGTAGCATTGGGCTGTAATAGAGCCAATGACAGCTCTATGATATGAGAGTATGGTCCGCTGTTAGAAATCGGGATGCACTCGAAGAGAGTGAAGATGGATAGGGACTATTAGGGTACTGGGTACACTTTCGCAGGTAATACGAAGGTAGATTGTTGCAAATGATTGTATTAATCTCTGTATCCTCACAAGTTTAACACAAGATGTTTTTTTGTTTGTATACGTAGTAGTTCCTGACCAAGGGCTAAAGATCTTTGAGTAATACAGGTACTTAATAACCCAATTTTCATCACAAAATTTTTCAAGATTATCATACTATAGGTACACTATATGACTGATTTATCTCTGTCAATGCGTATTACATCAAGTTCCCATCTTAGATTTTCCTCGCTCTCTGTAATTCGCTCAAAGTCTTTGCCCCTGCCTGATGCTAGCCTTGAGCGACCATGGAGACTGTTCCGTAGACCTGTATTTGCAGAGTCATTGGGCTTTGATCTATCAACGAGGGCAGAATTGTTTCTGGGTGTTTCGCGTGAGGGATGGCTAATGGAGAGAGAGAGCCATCGGCCTATAGTACGGTCAAGTACCGGACGCAGAAGAGGTGCAGAAGCAACCATATTGGCCACGCAGAGTTGAATAACGCCAATGATAGTAAGGGGAATCGAAGAAAACGAAATGTCCGTGAAGTCTAGGTTAAAGACAAAGTATAGGCGGATGGCTGTGAATAAGACCGTTCTGATCCGTTTGTCAGCGTTTGAGCTAACCTCATATCGGAATAAGTGCCGTGAGCTAGGGAACTTACATGAGGCCGAAGCCGAATACGCATATCAGGGCAACCTTGTAGGTCTTCTTCATCTGCAAGCTTGCGACCAATCTGAGGGGTAAGATTATAATAGCCAGATCAGTGACAATATCGACAATACTGACTGCCGCAAAGGCAAGCGTCTGATTACCGCACTGGCCCCGTGCAGTCGGATCCCAGTTCATCGTGATAGGTCGACAGATTAGGATACCAGTCAGGATGGTCTGAAGCATCCAGGCGACGTTAAGACTTAGGATGAGATAAGCGATCCACGCATAGGATTGAGTGAAGAAGATGCGCTTTAACATGCACACGAGGCTGTTCTTGGTGAAGCCCAGAGCAAGAGCATAAAGCACCTGCGCAGCGAAGGTCGTTTGCGAGAATCGTGTGATGTGAATGGGCTGGAGCTGGCGAATATGGTAGCCTCCACCACCAATAATGACCACTAAGAGACATCCATCAGCATCATACCTATAAGTTAGGTATTTATTAGTGTATCTATGGGGAGCTATAACTTACTGCAGATGTAATTGATACCCACGCCCCAAAATACAAGCTGTTTAAACCGACCTTCGTTAGCCCATTATCGCAAGGTCAAAGCACTCTTGTATTGAAGTAACTCACAAGACCAAGATAGCAAAGAATATCCTCCAAAAGAAATGGAGAAATGCCTCTTAGCCGTCGAGTCCAAACTCTCAATCCCGTCCATACAGTCGCTATCAGAGGCATCAAGACACTGACGATTAGCACGCCTACCCCGGCGCTTGTGATTGGCGGGAACTCGGTCTCAACTATCTGCGAAGATGCTGCTATCGATGATGCAGCGGCATCCTCACCGCGCTCGTCGCGAAACCATGGAGTCTGGCTGTGCGACATTAATGAATTTGGATAACCTTGCACAGTTCAGGTTAGGATCCGGGCAAATGGAGGGTGGACGAAAGGGAAAAGTTGGTTACCTATGTGAATCGGATACACGCATATGCACACTGACCAAGATGGGGTCAAAGAACCATGGCATGTTGGTAGCTGTTATAACATTAAAAATACGGCGCTTCCCAATTCATGCAAACTCATCTCACGGATAAATAGCAACCGCCGAAAAGCATTTTCAACAGGGAGGTATTAAAACCGTCATCTTTGCCTACATGACTACAACTTTGTATGCCGAATTAGCATACTGCTGATGTTTTTTTCCCATTTCAGAACACCATTGTAACCTAAAACGACACTAGAGAAAGCTCTCAGGTTACCGAGGCCGACGGAGTTCACGGGGAAATCTTTACTGAAGTCTCTTCTTGGAATACAGATTCCATTTGAAACTTGGACAATTTGCAGGGAAAATATATAAGCAATGCCCAAAATGGCAGGAGATTAGGCCACACTAACTTAACGAGACGGGAGCTAGGCAGATCTCCAAACCAGCGTTGCTTCTTAATTTTAAAACATTAGCCTTGTGTGTTTTGGATGAAGAAAAGCCAAGCGGCTCACCTCATTTCCACCCCTTAACAGGCAACCTTAGACTGGTTGATGAAGGGCAAAAGCAAGACCCACATGATCGTGACGGTGTTCATCAACAATCGTTTAAAATCGCGCAACATCCTAGTAGGATACCCCAGTTTTGCGGCCACAGATGCCGAAAAGAGCAATAATCACGGGGGACGCGCAGATAGAGGCTGACATGCTGACAATAATCTCAGGTACTCTGCAGGCGCGGAAGTTTATCCTTGCTTCCAGTTATTAGTTTCCTAATGCTTGAATACTAAAGATGGCGCCACCGACCTCTACTGACTCGCTCGGAATGATCCCTTTCCGGTCCTCTGGGTCAGATGTAAGAAAGAGTATGATCAAGTAGCATCAATCCCGCTGATTGAAGGTTGAGTGATAATTTTAATAATCCGATCAGATACCTTCGTGACTGGCAATCTCATAGCCTATGTTAGAAGACAAGAGCCCATCTTCTTTTACAGCTCTCGACGAGCCTATGTACGCAGCTCGTATTTGAAGATTACCATTCATCGGGGTCCTGCAAAGTAGCTCCGCTAGGCGTTTCTGGAACGAGCTAGCTGGCCCGTAGAAGCCAGCCTCCCTGGATGTTTTACAGGCCTTTTATCGAATTTTATCGAAACTGACTACGAACTCAAATTGATTGTTGGTCGTTGGCATAAGATCGAGCTCCTGGAAAACTGAGACTGCTCCGGATCCGATATCTGGTAGCCTGTACATGATAGATTGGGTGATTCTCCTTATATTTAGCTAGTTTTACCCCTCTTGTGAGATGATGACAGAGTTGAGTAGCACTCCTATCCACATATCGGCAGAGGAAGCATCCGCTATGCTTTGGGATTACATCTTTGTCGGTGGTGGCCTTTCGGCCTCCGTTGTCTCGAGCCGTCTCCACCATTTGGACTCATCACTCAAGATCCTCGTTATCGAAGCTGGAGGCAATGCCAACAATGACCCCAGTATAGTTTACCCCAATTCAACAAACCTAATAGGAGGGGAATATGACTGGAAGTACCAGACGGTTCCGCAAGTGAACTTGGACAATCGACAGGTTGATTTGCCATGCGGCAAAGCTCTTGGAGGTGGCACTGTCATCAACTCAGGTAAAAAATCCCCAAATGAACTGAGAGACTCTAGATGAAACCGGCGAAATTAGGCTACGTTTTAATCAATTTATATCGCAACGGCTTGATATCATGAAGGCTGTGGGCTAATGTGAACCCATAGGTGGTTGGATACGTGGTGACAAGTTTGACTTCGACCTGTGGGGCGATACAGTAGGCGACCATCGCTGGTCTTATGCTGGTCTCCTACCCTATATGAAGTTGACTGAGGCTGCTCCAATCGATAACCCTAATGAGCATGGCTTAGATGGCCCTATGCATATCCAGGGTATTGTCTCAACTCACCGAGAATTCCCTCTGCGCAACAAGACTCTTCAGTCATGGCAAGAAGTTGGTGTTGAACAGCTTCCTAACAATGACGGCAACGCCGGGAATCCTCTTGGTATTGGCGACCTCTTCGAAAATAAAAACCAGGGTCGCCGTGAGATAGCCGACAATGTCTTCTCCTTGGGTGGTGTCACCGTTCTCACGGAAACTCTGGTCTCCAAGGTTCTTTTAAGCACTCCAACGGTTAGTAACAAACAGCCCGAAGCCACCGGTGTTCAGCTCGTAAACGGCACCAAAATTCAAGGAAAGGAGATTATCCTCGCAGCTGGCGCCATCCGGACCGCCCAGCTGCTCATGCTCTCTGGAATCGGACCATCTAATGAATTAGCCAAGTTTCATATTCCAGTTATTCTGGATCAGCCCGAGGTTGGTAAGAATTTTGTGGACCATGGTCTTTTCGGAGCGCTGTGGAATCTGCGAGATCCCTCTGCTGGGTATGCGATCGGATCGGGTAACCCGCTCTTCAACGAGCCTCAGTATGGCTGGGGTACGCCGGCTGATTTTCTCGTCTCTACTGGTATCACGAATAAGGCTGGACTGGCTGCTGCCATCGAGAAGGATGAGGGCAAGAAGCCTGACCCCAAAAAGCACCCACTGCTGAAGAACGACCGAACTTTCAACGAACACGTATTCCAGTATGCTGGTACTCCGGATGGCTCAACTGTAACGTTGGCATTGATCAATCTTTTACCTACATCCAAAGGCAGTGTCACTCTCAAATCTGCCAGCATCAACGACGTGCCTAATATCGATCCCAACTACCACGCGACTGAGGTTGACAAGTTCGTCGCCCGTGAGGGTATTCGTCTACAAATCGCATTTGCCAACTCCAACGCTACAATCATTGGTCGAGAGATCATTGCTGGCGAGGTTGGCGCCCCAGGTTTTAACGAAACATTCACTACCGAGTCCACAGATACTTACATTGATTCTCGGATTGCTGCTGGTCTTGGGTAAGTACACATACTCTTTGTCATATCACAGACTCTAACGTTCAAGTAGATCTACATTCCATCCCATGGGAACTGCAGCTATGGGCAAAGTGGTTGATACCAACCTCCGAGTGAAGGGCATCAAGAAGCTCCGCGTTGTTGATACCTCTGTATTCCCCGTTGTGATCACTGCCCATCTTCAAGTTGCTACATATGCAACAGCATATCAGGCTGCTGATATTATATATAATAGTAGTAAATGTTCTACATAGATTACAGGGGCCTTACGATTACATAGTAAACAGTGGTAGCCCAATAAAACCAGGGAATAACGGAAACTTCAAAGGAGTGTATTGTGAACTACCGGACTAATGTTTGTGATAACCCCTGTCCAGCGTAAATGCGATACCAAGGCCAAAGTATATGACCTTTTGCTTCTGCTACCTCTCTTAACAAATAATTACACCACTGCAT
Source organism: Trichoderma virens Gv29-8 (assembly GCF_000170995.1). Classification (NCBI taxonomy): domain Eukaryota; kingdom Fungi; phylum Ascomycota; class Sordariomycetes; order Hypocreales; family Hypocreaceae; genus Trichoderma; species Trichoderma virens. The sequence goes on from NW_014013684.1 coordinate 82,518, forward strand.
TTTCCTCCTTGCTCAATAGATGTACTCATTGCTGCCAAAGGGGGATAATCTCTTCTCTATTGCAAAGCTCTGCGATTAGCGTACTTCCAGAACATATATTTGAATACTCAACGCTTTCTGGCAGCCTAATTAAACCAGAAGCAACCAGTCGTCCAATTCTTTTGAATATAGGGAGACATGTAGGATGGAAATGAATTAGCTCCTAGGGGTTGCTCTGGTCGGTAAGTAATTGGGAACCCTGTGTCGAAGCGTCAATATTAGCGTAAATTTACCAATTTCTTCTGGCAATTTCTCTGGGAATTCTAGTGATAACCGCGTTTGTGAATGAGAGGCGGATACCAAGATTATAGTTTATACATAAGATTTTCACTTTACTTCTTAAAGCCCAACAGCATAAGGATATCCACACCGGATCAAACTTGGCATCAGAGAGGCGCAAACAGTAAGGTTCACTTTCTCTATTCGTCGGAGACCGCTATAGAGCTCATGGCGGCTCACAGATTTTAGTACCATCGACACTTGAGTAATAGCACATACCTATCGGGTACCATAATTTACAATACGCCATGGTAGAGCACTAAGATCACAATCTAAAAGGGAGACTTGATCTATTTTCATACCACTTCCAGTTCCAACACAGGAGTCAAAGTACTTGGCATTGAAATCTAGTACTTACTATAGTGAAAGATGCAGACGTCAAGTTGGCCAAGCTTACTTTTAGCTTATAACCTTAGACTAACTAATATGTTATTATATACAGATGGTTTCATGTACTATTGTACAGCAGGAGAAAAGTTTACATTTCCCTTGTTGTCATTTGCGCCACCAATGCATGTGCTTGTAAATGGGCTATCTCCACATACTGCTCTAGCCGCGCGCATACATCTTTCCCATCGGCCTTTTGTAATATTGATTCTCTGCCCCGGTGTCGTAGCGTTTAAGGATAATAATGCATCTCCTGATTGACCGGTTCTGCTCGAAGGATTTCCTTGACATTGTTCAATCTTGCCCGCAATCCCCCCGCAGATAGAGAGCAGAGCAACATTGATGTCGTGGCTATTGATCTTTCTGCACTTTTGTCAATATATTAAATTGAGACGATTGCGCAGGGATGAGTTTTCAGTATCAGGGGTAAAGCATACATTTGCGGAGCTGTGCATGTAGTTGATGTAACGGCTTTCGGATTCACCTTGATATTTGAAGGAAGGGCCCATGAAGTAGCAGATAAAAAAGCAATTAATGCTTGTGAGGAACGCATTGTGACTTTCAAATAATAACATAAACACAAAATTATAAAATCAATTTTGGCTGTAAATAATAGGACGGCAAAGAACAGAGGTTGCTTGAAGAGATAAAAACACAATTGAAGTAATAATACGTAGTAAGACTTATTTAATTTATGAGCTTTATTTTACACTGAGAGTCCATCTTGATGCTAGATTGTGGAAATCAGTAGTAAAACATGTATGAAACTGTTATTTGTTTTATTCTTTCCTACCTGAGACAAATACTGAGTGCGGAGTGTCCTTGTCAGTCCTTGTCTCCGCTGGACATTCAGTTGTCTAAAGGAGATAAAAATGGGACTGGATAATAGATAGCTAGGGGGGTTGATAAAAAGAAACAAAGGTTTCTCCTACTCTACCCGATATAATCGAGTTCTACGCAGTGCGTGGGGGAGACATACATTTTTTTTTTTTATTACAGCGGAGATGAAGGTAGCATGAATGTGTCATTCTTAACGGCGCTAGGGCCTGAGACGTAGTACAGTCCCACTTCAAAAGTTACGACTTGACTTAAAAATACACCCAAATTTAACAAAACTCACATTATTCAACTAGAAAAATATCTACATATTTATATTATAAAATAAAATCAAAACCTATCATTTATTATTTATTTATATAAACTATATATATATTTAATACTTTAACTATATATGTTTTTATTACAACCCAACATTTTATAGCTGCAACAGAAGGTACATACTTTAAAAGAAGGACGGGCTAAGCGACCTATTAAAATAAAGTCAACATAAATTAACCGTCGACTAAAAGTAACTTAGTATAAGTTAACAAAAGCCGACCGTTAACCTTAGTCAACTAGAATATATTTAACTAAATATATAACGTTTACTTCTTTACGCTTATTTAAAATAATTAAATAATCAGTTATAAATAATAACATTTAGATTAAATTTATTTAATACTCTTTATTAATTAGTAATATTATTATTTATATTACCTAAATATTTAGCCTAGCTTATTTACTAATATAAACCAGAATTTAGGTTTATCCCTTAGAAATCCTAACTTATATTAACTTATAGGTTTATAATTTATTATATATTTATAACTTTTATTTAGATAGTTATTTTAAACCTTTAGGTAATATTTAGTAAAGAATTAAATATTAATCTATAATATTTTAAATATTAAAATTAATTATAAAAGTAAAACTTAAAGTAAATACTTAGATAATAACGTTAAGTTTTAAAATTAACTTAATAAAAATAATAAAAATAATATAGTAAAATTAACTATTACCCAGTTTATAGCTACTATAAAGGAGCTTAAAGAAATTATTAAAAAATAATAAAAAATTATTAATAATTATAAAAATAAGAATTTTATTAAAGTAAAATAAAAAGGGGAAATTATAAGGCTAGAATACCTTAAAAAGTTTAAAAGGGACCTTAAAGACCTTAAGAAATTCCTTACAGCAGTTTACACTTACTTTAAATATTTTTTAAAAACCTTAGGTAAACCTAAAAAAAAAATAAAAATCTATTATATTAGATTTTAACTTAACGGAGCTGCTAAAGACTAATTTAAACTGCTTTAGAAAGACTATTGTAATAATAATAAGGTTAATTAAAATAAATAAACTAAAAAAGTCTTTAAATCCTATAAAAACTTTAAAAAATAACTTATTGTTTTTTTTAAAATAATTAATAAAAAAAAAAAAGCTAAAAATAAACTTACTATTATTAAATAAAAAAAAGTATTTTTAAAGTATACTATTACCTTTACGTAACTCCTAAGTAAAGTTAATTAAATGGAATAAAGAAAAATAAATATATATTACTAAAGCTTTAAACTAAAAGTTAAAAATAAACTATATTTAAAAAACTAATTTAAAATATTCGCTAAATATACCTAAATAATAATTAAAATTAATAATTAATAATATAAAAGGTATTAAAAATAAAAATAAAAAAAAAAAAAAAAATAAAAAAGCTTATATACTGTTAACTATAAGGTTAAATAATAATATATTATTAATAATAATAATAATAGATTTAAAAAAATAGACTTTAATATTATTAATATTTATAAGTTTATTAGAAAATATAACTATTATAAAAAAACAGATTATAAAAAAAAAGACTGCTAAAGTAAAAATAGTAAATTTAATACTTTAAAAAAAGCTACTAAAGAAATTAAGAAATTTAATAAAGTATAAATTAATATTATTAAAACTATACTTTATAATTTCTTTAGCTAAACTACTTACTATAATAATTAATATTTTATATATAAAAGTAAAAAAAAAAGATTAAAATAATTCTTAAAAATACTAAAAAAAAAATAACTTAAAAAAGTTATTATTATTACTATAACTTTTAAGGAAATAAATAAAATTAATAGTATTATTAATAATATACTTATTATTATTACTGCTTTAAAACTTATAAAAAAAAAAAAAAAATATAAATAATAAATTTTATTTAAAATATAAAAATAAAATAAAAAAATAAAATATATAGATTTTAATATTTTAGAGCTATATAAAAACTATAGATTTTAAGAACCCCAGAGATTAAATTACCTTTACAATTAAAATAACTTAAATAATAATAAAAACCTAATTAAGGAAAAACTTAAAAATAAACTTTAACGGCTGTTAAATTATAAAAGTATTATTTACCAATAGGTATTAAAGAATAATAAGTTAGTAGAATATATTAATGTAAACCTCTATTACCCTATTTTAACTAAAGACTAATTCTTTAAATAAGAAAAAGTATAATTAATATATAATATCCTATTTATAGAAAACTATAGTTATTTATTAATTTATTAATATAATAATTACTTATATAATAAATATTAAAAAATAAAAATTATTAATTAATACTTTTAAATTTAATATAGTAATTTATATAATAAAAATTATATTTATATTAACCTAAAATAATATTTAAATTAACTATATAATTAATATATTAAATATAAAGTTAAAGAATAGTATAAATAAAGAGGAAATAATAATCTATAAAAAATACTATCTTTTATAATATTATAATAATAAATACCTAAAGTATTAAAAAAAAAAAAAAGAATATAAAAACCTTTAATAACAGTTACGTAAATAAAGGTTTAACTTTAAAACCTATAATAAAAGATATATTTATAAAAAAGATATTATATATTTCTATAAATTCCACCTAAAAGAAATTACTACCTATAAATATTAATAATACTATAAGGTTACTAAAATAAACTAAATTAAATAATAGTAAGATAATAACCTTAATACTATTTATAAAAATATATTTATATATAATATTATAAAAAAAAATTATAAAAAAATCTATATTAATACAGTTAAAACTACTAATATAAAGAAACTAAAAATAAACGTATAACTATTTAATAATATTATTACTATATATATTAACAGCAGTTTAAATTATAATTTAATTTTAACTTAGGTAATTAAGAAACTATAAATCCCTATATAAAAAAAAGTATATATTTTATAAATAATAAATATTATAGAAATAGAAATAAAAGATAGGCTTATTAAATATAAGATTAATTATCTTCTATTAACTATTAATAAAAAAACTTATATAATTTAATTTAGCATTTTAAATATACTAAATTATAATATATTTCTAAGATATCTTTAGTTAATTAACAATAACCCTATAATCTAATAGAAAATTAATTAAATCTATTAAAATATTAAAAACGTCTCTAAGTATTAATTATATTAAAAAGAGCAAAAGGGTAAAGCTATACTGCCGGAAGAACTGGAATCTTTTACGCAGAATATAAAAACAGTAATAAAAAAAGTTAAATTTAAAGAAAATAAATTACCAGTACTACTATAATATAATAAATAAAAAAATAAAGCAGAATATATTTATATTAATAAAATTATAATATAATTTAAAGATAAGCTAATAGCACTAAATAATACATTAAGTAAAATATAAAAAAAAAAGAAATTAGAAAAGCTTAAAAATACCTTTACTTAAATACCTCGCTAGTATAGGAAATATAAAAAGCTATATAAAATAATGCTAAAAACTAAGTTATTATTATATTTACAATAGGACTATATTATTAAACTGGTAAATAGAAAATAACCTAAGACTTATAAAATCTATAACCTTAATAAAAAAAAGCTTAAAACGCTAAAGGAATAATTAAATGAATAATTAAAAAAAGGATATATTTAAGTATTTAACTTATTAATAAAATACTCTGTTATATTTATACTAAAGAAAAACG